>NW_010116869.1:0-267 GCF_000699245.1 Pterocles gutturalis
TAGCCCTGGCTGGGAACAGCCGCTGCACACGATATTTGGGGGAAGATTTAAAAACCAGGGACCCCCAGGTCAGCACAGCTGGGTGATGAACCCCAAACCCTGCTCCCCTCCTGCCTGCCCCACACCCTCCACAGCCCCCCAAGAGGGGCAGAGCTTGAGTTTCAGCTGAGCAACCGCACGCACACACTCATCAGCCTCCCAAAGCGCTCCCCAGCTCCCAGACCTTGGGGTTCCCCGTGGAGAGGAGACCAGCACCAGGAGAACCCC
>NW_010116869.1:588-827 GCF_000699245.1 Pterocles gutturalis
TGGGGAAGCGGCCAGCAGCAGAAAACCCATCACACAGCCTCTCTCCTGAAAGCAGAGCCTGGAAACCAGAGGCTCATCTGCATATTCATAAGTACCTGATAAATTAATCATGATGGCAGAAGCATTCAGCCTAGAAGGGAGGTGACAGGGGAAGGTTGCACCCCCCCCAACACAAGCCCATCCTCACTCTCGCACACGCTCCTCATCTTCCAGGCACAAAATGTTTTCATCCCTTCGCA
>NW_010116870.1:0-3555 GCF_000699245.1 Pterocles gutturalis
GCCCTAACCATTCTATGATTCTATGATATGCCTTGTCTAACAATTTCAGTGAATCATAGAATCATTAAGGTTGGAAAGACCTCAAGGATCATCAAGTCCAACCGTCAACCCAACACCACCTAACCCACTAACCCATGTCCCGAAGCACCACATCTACATGTTTCTTGAACCCCTCCAGGGATGGTGACTCCACCACTGCCCTGGGCAGCCTGTTCCAATGCCTCATCACTCTTGCAGTGAAGAAATTTTTTCTAATATCCAGCCTAAACCTCCCCTGGTGCAACTTGAGGCCGTTTCCTCTTGTCCCATCAGTTGTTACTTTAGAGCAGAGCCCAGCACCCACCTCACTGCACCCTCCTTTCGAGGTCTCCTCTCAGCCTCCTCTTCTCCAGACTAAACACCCCCAGCCCCCTCAGCCGCTCCTCGTCAGCCCTGTGCTCCAGACCCTTCCCCAGCTTCGTTGCCCTTCTCTGGACCTGCTCCAGCCCCTCAATGTCCTTCTTGTGGTGAGAGGCCCAAAACTGAAAGACTTTAGAAAGACTTCTAACTGTTCACTGTCATTCCATGTTTGTATCACCTTCTCTCTCTTCCTCAGCTCTTCTTCAGCAGGTTCAACATCACGTAACTCTCTTGAAAACCTGTCTCTTCTCTTTCATCAAATACAGCTTTCCATCCAAGGCTTACTCTTTGAGCTACACCTTCATCTTCTTCCTCAGACCCCTCTTGCTTTTTATCGAGTCCCACGCAGCAAGAATGTTTTCCAAGGTGTCAGATGTTGAAACTCCTCCAAAACTTGCTCGACCAGTGTCTGGTTTGCCTTGTCCATCAATCCAAGTAATTGCATCAATGTTTGTTGTAAATAAAACATGTTAGAGTTAGCAATCACTCCTCTGGCTGGTGGTTGCGTAACTAGGGTGGTGGCAAAATGCAACTTGAACAGTTTGGTGCAAATCACCCACATGAGATGGATGATAAGGGTGTTACTGAGGATCACTAAGGTTTGTTATACTGAAAATACTGGAAACAACCCATGCACTTTTGTCTGAAAGCTAGTGAACATGTGGCCCACGTAGGTCACGTAGGCCTTCAGCACCCTGGGGTTTTGTGGCCGGGTGCCTGCAGCATCATCCCACAACATGTAAACTGGGTTGTTCTGCAGCCTGGAGTCCTGGCAGTCACTTCTCCCCTGGAGGGATGAAGGTTCTCGGTGGCGTGGATTTCCAAAAGAGCCCTCCATCAGCTGTATTGACCACCTGCTGTTGGGTGTAGCGATGCTGTGTAAATTTTCAATTACTTCTGACAAATAATACTAGAGCATAGTGGGAGAGAGCTCTGATTTTTATCCTCTATCTGCACTGAGCACATTTTTTGATCAATGGCTTCCTTATATGACCAGTTATCTTCACAGACAAACCACTCCAGTTTTGCACTAGTTTTTAATAAGTCAGTATTTCAGCTTATTGATTTAAAACTAGATTCATTCTCTGCTACGCACAACCAAGAGTGGATGCAGATTCACCATCTGCCCATGTTCTTCGTATTTCCATCTTTGTTTTGAAGGATAATAGCTTTTGTGGACTTTTTATTGATATTTTCTGCCAGGGCTGAAACACCTTTTTTTTCAATGCCACTGGACTTTTGGAGATGTTGTACGCTGGAAGACTGCAAAGCAGAAGAAATCTCCTAGACTGCACAAACATATGATTTGAACACCTGCAGCCCTGACAAATTCACATGTAGCCCACCATCTGTCTTGCACTGCAGCTGAAGTACATGGTGTGCACTGCCACACCATTGAAATTATTTGCAATTTCTATTTTTTTCATTGTTTGTAATTTTTTTTTTCTTCCCTAAACCATTCCTAAATCCTACTAGAAGTTTCTGAATTTACGGGAAGGGAAGGGAAGGGAAGGGAAGGGGGCTTAAAAAGCAATCTGCATGCTGTGGGGTGCATTGCTGGATGTGCAGGTTAGTTCAATGGACAAAGAGCAGAGGGTGCAAGAGGAAGCCATACTGAGTCATTTCCCAGGGCATCTGCAAAAGCTCGGGTTAAGAACTGTTAGCAAGCTGTCTGGTTGCCCTTCCAGAATGATATTGCTGGCCTGGTGCTGTGTGGCAGACTGAGCTTCCACTGAAGTCCTGGGGATAGGTCACAGCCCTGTCAAATTGAACCCTAAAGGGAGCCTTCTCCCAAGCCTTTCTCCCAAAACAAAACAAAACAAACCTAAAGGCAAGCCTGTGTGAAGGTGTCACCTCCTATACTTAGTTTACATCCTTTTAAACAAAAAAAAAACCCCTTGATTTCCAAGTGGAAAATGCAAGTGAACCTTGGGAGATGACTATTGCTGCTACTAGAAGAAATCCCTAAATTCTTAGAAACCTTCTCAAACTCTTCCAAAATAACCATTTTCTGATGATGCAGCAACCTGTCCACTGGGGAAAATTTATAGCTGTTGTTTAGAAAAAAAAAAAAGGAACGTAGAGGCAGAAAAGAAGTATTAGTTAGGAAAATAATAAATGTCTCCTGCATTTTACATGTTGAAAAGGTTTGACTGTAAATTCCAATTTTGACATTCATCCCAGAGCCACTTTAAAGGCAACCCACAGACTCAACGGGGAGACAGTAAACACTAAATCATAATTACCTCATAAAAGGGGAGCCTGTTTCTCTGAATGCCTGAGATCTGGTTTTCCTTCACAAAAAATATCATAAATCTATTGTGTTCTACCCAGCTTTACTTAAGGCCAATTAGTGCTTGTATTAAAAAGAAAAAGAAAGAAAAATAGAAACAACACCTTCCAAACTTTGCTGTCGTTCGTATGGATTTGAAACCCTCATTCTCTGCTCTCATTAAGGAGCCATTCATTAGAGGACAGCATGTTCCACGAGAGCTGAGGTCTTACATTAACAGTGAACTATGGAAAATCTCTCCCATTTGGCAGCCCACATTAACATTTCTTCTGCAAAGGGATTTCTTTTTATGCAATCTAGTGCTGCATGTGTTACTGTACAGAAGAAAAAAAATATTTTTCAACACAATCTTGACTTGGCTTTAATATCCCACAGGGTGACATCTGACACTGTACTGAGAGAATAACACCTCTCTGGGTAATCTTTCCAACAGAGCCTGAAAATGAGCAGTCTGTGCCATTAATATGTCCAATGTAATTAGCAGAACAGTAGGACTGATCTCTTTTTTTTTTTTTTTTTTTTTTAAATCAACATTTCCTGAAGCTATTTCTCCAACCTAAGTTACTTTAGCCTGAGGAGCCAGGGAAAGCTAAGCTTGAGCATCCCTAAATAGGTTGCAGTTTTGAAGCACAGGTAGGGAGATCAAAAGTAATGTAGCTGCCTGCCTTGGACATGATTTCCAGATAAAGCGCATCATCCAGTTACCAAGAATTGAAAAAAAAAATTGTTTCTGGGTGAAATTAGGTGAAATTAGTCATGCCACAATAATGTTTCAAGGCAAGGGAAACTTTCTATTAAGAAAAAATGAAAGGAGTTTGAGTGATGGTTTTTTGTCAGCAGAGAGCCAAAACTCTGGGGAAAGA
>NW_010116870.1:3580-19398 GCF_000699245.1 Pterocles gutturalis
GACTGTGGTTTTGACTAGTTTGGTTGTAATCACACTATTATTGTACCTCTATTTATTTTGTTTGTGTGGGAAGGGCCCTTCTCTTTGCAGATCAGCATGCAGTCAGACAGACCAGTGGCACAGACTTATCATGTCACATCACAGAAGTCACCAGAGATGCCTTCAGGAAGGGCTGGGACCTGCAGATGGCATTTGCCCAGACAGAGCTGGCCTTCCTAGGCAGGGCTGTGCTGGGAAAGGGAACTGGTGAGGATGATGATGCTGTTGGAACATGAAGTGCTGGATGTGGCCGATGCCTGCTCTGACTTTCTGGGAGGATAAAGGATTGGCAGCAGCATGTCCTGGGATGTTGAAACCACACTGGTTCTCTGCTAACAAGACAGTCCTGTTTCCTTTTTAAAAAATATCTGAGCCCCTGGGGATTACACTGACCTTCCACATGCGGTATAGCTGATTCAGGACTGCCAGATCTGGATTCAGAAGTATGAAGGCACAATTTTCATTTTGAAACATAGCTAGTGAAAGGTAATGAACTCACCTAGATGAATGCAAAAGTCTTCATTCGGAAGTAGATTATCACAGCAAAAGACACAGGTGTCAAGAAAAACCTGGTAAACAGCCCATACATTACTAATAATTACTGTCTCTCTCTGCTGGGAGAAGTGATCATAAATACATTGCAAATACCGAGTGAACAGAGGCTAAAGGAGCAACGTCATTAGGACTCTACTGATCATTACATCTTGTTCTGCAGGAGTATTATTTCAAGATGTCTATATTGACAGCCTTTAAAAAAAGCTAAGAAAAGGAAGACATTAGTAGTTGAAAATGGTTGCCTAGAAGATGTATTCAAAAGGTTAGGCTGGATTTGGCACTGGCACTATGATAAGGAAGGTTCAGTGTACCATCAGGAGCAAACAGAGAGCAATGAACAAGCCAAGTCCTTGGCCCTTTGGAGTTAGTGGCTGCAATCTCCTTGCAGAGCAGCAGCAAAGACTGGTGGGTCCAGGCTGGGATCAGCAGGAGCAAGGTCCTGAGGTCTGACAGAATAGTCTCAGATGCAAAGTCAAGGGAGGTATTTCCACTGAATCCCCACTGGTGGCTGGATTTGGCTCTAATTCTACTATTGATTTGGTAGGAAAATCCATTTAACCACTCTGCTTGTAAAACTAATGTATTTCCTGTCACGTACAACATTCAGAGAAGCTTTGATGGACTTCCTCATAAGTGAGCAAAATTTTAGTTTAATGAAGACAGGCTGCACAGCCTTTAATCTGTGATCCCTTGTCATGCAAGGCGTGGTTTCTATCGAGTTCTGGATGAGGAGTACAGAAGGAAAACTGTCTATCTACATTGACACCACTTGTCACTGATCTCCATCTGGACACTGAGCCCTTGACCACCACCCTCTGGATGAGACCATTCAACCAATTCCGCATCCACCAAACAGTCCACCCACCAAATCCATATGTCTCCAATATAGAGAGAAGGATGTTGTGGGAGACTGTGTCAAAGGCCTTACAGAACTCCAGATAGACAACAACCATTATTATTATTATGGCAATTCTTGGTCCAGAACAGTTTCCCAGAAAATAAACAATCACAATTAGGCTGAAATTAACTTCTCTCTCCTTCAAAAATAATCTAAAAAAAAAAGTTTGTGTAAAGCTTAATTGCTTTAATTCAGCAATGGCACAATAAAGCAAGTTACATTTAAGCCATACTAAGCACCATATTCCTATTTTTCTTCCTTTATCACTCCTTAAAAGGGTGCAGCCGAGAGGGAAGACTCTTATCATTTTCCTCAGGAACAATATAAATCTTTATCTGTTCATGTTTTAAGGTTTATCAGTTAATTATAGATCTTTATCCACATAATCTTTATCAATTAAACATTCCAAATGCAAAAAAAGTATTAGCACATATTCAAATTACCAAGCATCAATATGTAAAATCCCCCCTAAAAGATTTATTTTTAACATTTTCATTTTTTTAAAATAGCATATTAGCAAGCACCATCAATATCATATTTGCTCACATGATGGCATCATGCTGTGATTAAAGTCCTTGATTTGCAACAGCCAACAGACTGCCAGCGGCCTTCGAGCTGTCATCCTGGCACTGGAGGCATGCAGGGGGAGGGAAAGTGAGGAGGAGGAAAGAAGAAGAGTGGAGGAAGCATCCACCTATGAGGAAAGAATATAACGTCATCAGCTAAAACAAAAAAGGCTGTGCCAATATGTACTTAGCACTGGAAACAGATGCTCTGCTGTATTCAACCACTACCAGAGGTGTGACTGAACAATGAGTAACGACTTAATGAGCCTAAGGAAAAAGTGCCAAACCGCTAACAAAAAAACATTCCTAAGAAATATTCACAATTATGTTGACCTGCCCTGGTCACTAAGATGCAGGTGAGAAGAAGCTGAGACTTCGCTCATACACTTGCCCCATCCCTGGAGGTGTTCAAGGCCAGGCTGGATGAGGCTTTGGGCAACCTGGGCTAGTGGGAGGTGTCCCTGCTCATGGCAGGGGTGTTGGAACTCGATGACCTTTAATCCAAACCCAAACTGTGGTTCTATGATATGCGTATTTCCTTCAGAAGGCTCTGCACAGGAGAAAATGCCATCAACAAGTTATCTCCTAGGCAAGTACCTGCCTACAGATAGGGCACAGTGTTTGGTTTTTAACATAAAAAACATAAACAACCTCAGATAAAGATCATAGGGTCATAACTCAGGGTGGGGGAATCCAGGAGGTTCCCAGTCTAACCACTTGCTCAAGCACGGCCAGCTATGGAATCTGACCAGGTTGCTCAGGGCTTTGTCCGGTCTTGTCTTGAAAACCTCTGAATATGGAGACTGCACAGCCTTGGTGAGAAAGCTCTTCCACTGCTTGGCTATCCTCATGGGGAAAAGGTTCTCCATTCGCATATAAACTCTTTAGGCTTTGGTGTTTTTTAAGTCCCTGGCATGACAGTGTTCTCATGTACATCCAGGACCTACAGCAACCAGAGCAAACCAAGGCAAAATCCCAGGGATGATGGCAGAAATGTACATTGATAACGCTATTATGCTGTGGACCTGAGCTCTCATCCTCTTAGCAGGGGCATGAAAAAGTGTCTGAGTCCTATTTAGCTGTAATTTTTGAGCTTGAGGATAAGGGCTTGGAGGCCCCAGTGCAGCTCCAGCACCTCTCCTGCTGTTCCTCTCTTGGCACATGCAGCAAACTTGCTGCCCATGCCCAGTCCTCGCTCACTCACTCATTCCCTTCCAGCCATGGCGTCATGCTTCATCCTCATCCCTCACACTGCATCCTTGCTCCTCTACCTTTGAGGACAATCTGGAGGGAAATACACATCTTACCATGTCAGCTTATACAGGAGTCAGCTTAAGGACCTGGAGATAACAGCTCAAGAACGTTCACTCGGAGGACTCATGTTGTGTGGGTACTGACACTTAATGATCATGGTGCCTAATTATTTCACTGCTGATCACAGCATAAGCCTCCTGTAAGCCTTATCCATTGAAATCGAGTATCTTAAGAACTAGAAGAACACGCTACCCCCACTGGCATACGCCTGCTATCTCTGATAGATTTTCCAGAATTGTGGTTACTTCAAGTTCAAATTATTTCAAGCAATTAAGTTCCACGAGTTGTCTTTTCATGGTAAGTTCTTCCAGAATTAAACAGATTTTTCTATCACGTCACTTCCTAGACATCAAAACCCGGACAGATAACTGTTCCCCGAGGCACCACACAACTTCCAAGAGTTATCCTCTCTGGAAATCTTTGCAATCCCCACCTTTTTTTTTTTTTTAATTTAACTAACACAAAGCTAGAGACCATGCAAAAAGGGCCAGGTACTGAGCAGGTTTGTCTTGCTCTCTTGCAAAACCAGCGCCACACTTCTCTTGACCCAGCAGCGTAACTAACGCACAGAGTGTCTTTATTCACCGAGGAAGGACCCATCTGTACCAACACGGGCTAGAAGAATGACAAGCTGCTGGAGCACAATGCCCCCATGTAATTAGTTCACTTGTAGCTGACCCCTTGATTTAACTAATTGCTGTCGGTTATCCCCACCAGCCCTAAGCAGTTACCCCCAGAAGGAAGGAGACACCGAGGCAGATCCCTGCCTGTCCCTGCACATCCCAAGCGAGCAGCAGCATCCTGCCCTCCCACTCCTCCGTGGGGACAGCAGAGCAAGCTCCCCAGCCCCCCTGGCCCCCACGTCCCCTCCCAGGCAAGCTGATCCAGAAAGCATCCTTCCCCATCCCCGGCTGAGGCTGACAGATTGGGCGCTCTGCCAGCATCCGAGACACAATTGCAGTCACACATGCTGGAAGTTGAGAGAAAATGTGTGGGATTTATTTTATTTTGGGGAGGGGGGGAAGAGACATGGGAGAGGGACTGGAAGGCTTTTAAGCAGTCAAGGCCTCTGACAAAACAGGACTGAAAGCTATGCACCATATTTCATAGAATTCAAGGCTGGACTGCATGTGTTATTAGTTCTCCATTGTGTACGGCAATTTCTCCATCCCCAGCGAGCTTTTCTGGCTAGGAGGCCAAAGGAATAGTTGGTACCGAGCCAAAGCAGTTTAGGAATTTTTCATGAAGGAGGGAAGAAGAAATGTGGAGCAGCAAGCAAGAAGGGCTCTTCTTTGAGAGCACGACAACCTCTGCTAATGTTTCTTAACATTTCTGGTGCCTTCCCCTCCAAACTCTCTCTTTTTCTAGGGAAATCCCCCTGTCCCCTCTCTCCAGGTCAGGGACAAATTAACATCAGGATGAAGTGGTCTGTCTCCCAGTGGTGCTCGACTCTCACCTCCCAGGGCAGCTATCACCCAGTGACAGGACTTCAGCAGCCGGGGATGCTCTGACAGATTCCTAGGGTCCTTGCAGATCAGGAGAAATCCGTTACCACAGCTTTGACAGATGTCTTACACTCATTTCTGGAGCTTAGGAGGGAGGTGAGGGAGGAGGAAAAAGAAGGAGGAGGAGAGCTGAAAGCTTTTCAAAGACTACTCAAACAGAGGCGCTTTTTTTTTTTTTTTTTTTTTTTAAAAAGGCGAGAAATTAAGGTGGGGAAAATACTTTAAACCAAAACATTTATAAATTTATAGCTTCGCTTTAACCACAGCTTTATTTCTCTGCCTGTCTCACACCATGTTTCCATTATTGTCAGGAGAATGAACCGCATGCATGCCAAATCAGGTCATTCACAAATATAGAACGAACGTCTGTCATTACAGATTTACCACTCCGACTACAGCATATCCCTTCTGTCTATAAAAATCCCGATCCATTAGCAGGGCAAGCTCTCTGCATGTCAGCCCTTTAACACTCCATGTACCTCAACAAACTGGAGATACAGCCTTCCTTGACCTTGCCAGCCTATGGATTTGCTCCGAAACGATGGCAAGACGTGTGGGTGATGTCCCTCAGCTCTAAACAAAGCCAGATTTCTTAACGCAAAAAATTTACAGCAGGCTGAACCCTGTGTGAGCTCTGCACAGATTTGGGGTAAGCCCCAAACCCAGAGTCACCATCACCCTTCCACCTTCTTTGGAGATGACGTAAAGTTGCTGATGCACAGAAAGAAATATTAGTAGACTTGCTCAGAGTCATCTCGAGTCAGCCCAATGGTTACATGCTTCCTCACAGCCCTTCAGCTTCAAGATGGACTTGGGTTGTCTAAATATACTCCGCCAAGCTGCTCTGCCGTCATGCAGAATTTCTAAATGACCCTAAACCAGCAACATCTGGGGATTCTTCAAAACAAAGCATTGCCTCCGTGCAAAGCCTGATTTTCACTGTGAAACACTGACAGTCAGTTGGGAACTGAGTTCATGCTGGACAAAGCAAGCTTTTCATATGGGGAACTTAGGCAAGGAGACAGAGAGACCCAGATTTCCAAACTTCTTGGGAAACCTAAGTCTTGCTGAAGTGCCTGAAGACACTTGAAGAATTATAGGTTTTTCGTATTCATACAGGAAATCTGAAGTGGAGCACATCTTCCAAGATCAAGATTAACGTCCCGATGAATGAACTGGCCTCTCCTCTCTGGTCACACCAGCTCCTCACAGGGATGCTCCAACTTTTCACAGAGTATCTGCTTCCCATTTTGGAACACACAAATGTTCTTTTGACAAGTACCCCAATTAGAGAAAACAAACAAATAAATATTAATAAAAAGAGACAATACGTTGCTTTTTCCAGGAAATTGGATGTGTGTTGCTGAGAAGTGCTGTGCATCGCACGATGCAGCTAGTCTGAAATCCAGATTTTAACTTGAAGATCTCTGTGGATTTATTTGCCGTCATGGAGAGCAATTAGGCTTTCTCCAGTGGACAAAGCATGGCTGTTAGATTGTCACAAACGCTAGCATCCACAGTTCAAACAGCACAGCGGATAAAGCACCTGTTTAAGGCACCGCAGCTAAACCTTTGTGGATTTGTAGTTTTATTTTAGAGCTTCAAGGGATTTTTCATTTTTAAAAAAAGAAAAGAAGAAAGCAAGAAGCCCGGGTAAAGTGTGCATTTACTGATGACAATGAGGCTGACAATGTACAAGACTCCAGCTAAAGCTAAGCCTCTCTACAAATCACTTATAATCTAATAGGCAGACGTGTAGAATACAGAAGGGGAAGCGGGTGGGCAGAGGATTCAAGAACTTATTCGAGTTTGTTCCATTTCCCGAGGAAATCACGGGAGAACTGACTCTTTAATGGGGATTAAAAGGGAAGGAACAGTAGCATGGCAACTAAGGAGGGGGGCAAATATTGCACGTGGAGAGAGCATTACAGAAAAAGCCAGGGGGAAGGCAAATAGCCGCAGTGTTGCCCGGGAAGCGATACCATGTACGGCCATGTGTGACACAGCCAGAAGACAGCCTTTGGGCTTCTCTCTCCCCTTTCCTTCTTGCGTGCCAGGAATTAATAACGCGGTTGCTCGCATGGTTGTCCAGTGGTTCCTCAAGCTCTCCCACCAGCTGATTCATACTGAGCGACAGGTTTCATGACAGACTGTATTCGGTAGGTCCCCACACATGGACACGGCAACCACTGCCACGGGCCATGAAGCAAGCTTGGCTCTAGAGAGGAGGGGAGGGCAGAAAAGCTGTAGGAATGGGCCCCAGCGGGATGCACTGATGCTTGTCAGAGAAGGGAACCTGAAATGTGAATGCTCTGTAGAAATTAAATTAATAACCTTCTTTAGATATAAACAGGTCATCTAGTAAACCGCCCACAGCCAAAGAACTCAACAGCTGCTCTGCGTTCCAGAGGGGAAAAATACAAAGATCAGGGGAAGAGTGAAGGACGGACCCTCAGCCACATCTTTGCAAGCCTTGGTTTTGTACTTCCACACCACTGCCACTCTTACATGAAAGGCTTCGAAAAGCCACTAGTTTTCAGATTGCTTATCAGTATTCCCAATTAAACAACAAAGTACAGTAAACAATGTTTAAGCCAGCTGCAGCGCTGTTAGGCTTATGAACATAAACAGACAGGCCACCAAATTAACCGGAGGAGCTCTTCCACCAAGATAAATGGGTGCTGCCTAGAGCCGATGACAGATGGTTTTAAAGCACGTCAGGCATGTGGTATCTATGTAGCATCTTGTATCATATGGAAAGCAAATTCTCTTTCACACAGTTTTCTCCAGCTGAAGAAAAAAAAAAAAAATCCCTTTTTTATTTTATCACCACATCATCTTCTGATCCTCAAAGGTGACAACAAATTAACATGATTTCCTTCTAATTCACAGTGCTAACCTTCCTCAGAAACACAGGGATGGACGGTGAAAGTCTAAAGTCTCTTGCTTTATCAGGCACATTTTAGTTAACTTGCAAATACCTCTGCTTACAGGCAACCCTCTCAGTCAAACATAGTCTCCCACTCTTCATCCTCTCCCTTGGTAATGTCATGACGAGGCTTCCCCCATAGCCCAAAGCTCTGCAAGTGACTTCTCTGCTAGAGAGGGGTCAACAGTGGAGAACACATCTGCATATTATGCTCATACCACCTGGCCAGTCTGTCTTTACACTGTCTCTGAAAGGACAGTTTCTAGGTGTGGGTCTTTGCAGCACCCTCAGAGGGTGCCCGGTAAAGTAAAATTTTGTGTCGGGGAGCAACAGGATTTGTGTTTGCTAGGGACTGGAAAGAAGATCCCTAACTCATTTCAGATGCTAATGACGTTCAGCCAGCATTAGTCCAGGTCAGCAATGAACTCCTGACCTGGAGAGGAAAGACTCTGCCACCCGATTTCAATCCCCTGAGCTGCTCAATCCCATGATAATGTCATTACTGAAACAGCGCCAATGGAGCATAAAAGCAGCAGGCAGGACAGAAGGCATCAAACGTTAATAGCCACTCCTTAACAGAAGAAGGAGTCTAATCCTGGGCTTTAAAAAGCACTCAGCCCCTGCACGCTAAAAAGAGGTATGCTGGAGAGCTCTACCCCGGGTGTGCCAGAGGACATGGGACAGCAGATGTGCGTGTACCTGCAAATAGACTTTTTCCGAGTGCATAAGGAAACCTTATGTTCCCAGGCTTTCCAAGGCACAATTAAACCAGACCTTTATTTCAAGGGCACTGCCAAATAAGTGGCTTGTTTGAACTTGACTCAATCAGGAATTGAAAACACGGAAAAGAAAATAGGAGCAAGAGACCGGAGGAGGCTCTGCAAGAAAATTCAAGTCTGACAGATTTATGGAAACCTTGCTTCCATATGGATCAGTACTGCTGCCTCCAGAGTTCCAGCGGCAGCAATCAATGAAAACAATGCTAGCTCCGGCGGATGTCTGCACGCTTAAAAAAAAAAAAATAATACCATGTATATGTGTTTTTACACAGAGGTGAAGTAAATAGAAGTGGGGTGGGTTTCTTGTTCATTTGCCACAGCAGACATGCTACCGCAGGGGACACGGGACTCTGCTCTGATGTACAGCTGCACTGGTGGGAGGAATCAAAAGAGAGAGCTGATCTACCAAGTTATGAAACGGTGACATACTCTGCATGAAAATGAAAGGAAATATATCCGGGCAGGCAGCGAGAGCAAGGCGATGGGGGCGGGTGGGAAAAGGCAAACGTCATGAGATCTAGGGTCACAGAGTTACAAAGTCAACTGGATCTACATGGTGGGTGAGGAGAACTCTTGTCCCGCTGCTGTATAAATATCAAATGGGCTGTAACCCTATTACTCTTAAACACCTGGTAGTGATTGGAGTAATGAAGCACAACGCTGTCTCCAGAAATCCCTCTGTGTGCATGTGCATGTGCATATGGACACATACGTACATCTGCGAATTATTGATCTTCAGCAAAAAACAGTGATGAGGCTAAACTTGAGCGTGGAACAAATTGTGATGACACCAGTGGTGTAATACCAAGAATAAAGCTGGGAAGGGTAATGGTGCTCCTCTCCATCATCCACGCCCAGGGGGATAAGTTGCAGCCAAAAGTGGGCACAGTCTGCGCTCTTCCTTCATTTGACATTTTCTGAATCTAGCATCTGCAAGCCTCAAAGAGGAAGGAAATTTCATTTCTACTGGCTGGACTGCTGAGTAAGAGGGGAAAATCTGCAACTGAAGCAGAAGATAAAGAAAAAAAAAAAAAAGAGTGGAACAGCTTGATTTCCAAGTAGTGTAAGAAATTGAGTTTTAGGAAAATGCTTCATCTTTACAAGGAAAAGCACTTCCTCCTTTATTGAGATCTTTAATCGTGCCCCCGCTCCCTGCCCTTGGCATCTGGCCACGTCTTATCCTGCATAAAAGGAAGTGCTGCCTCTTCCAAGAACACTTCCTTCTCCTGATTAATTCAACAGTGCATCCACAGCTTTCCCCAGAGTTTTTTTTTTCCACAGAAGCAGCTGAGTTAGGCTCAGAGACAACTAGAACATCTCTTGCCCAATATAAATCCGAAGCTGGACATCCACAGCTGATTTAGACAAGCAGGGAAACCTGACAGTAAACAAAACACAGGGAATGATGCATGTAACACGAAACACATATTAAGTAAGAAGGCGCCCCAGCATACATTTGTGTTGCATAATTCATTCAAGCTGTTACAAAATGCAAACCAAACCAAATGAACCCAAAAAATCGATATCAGTATCTCTGCCCAGTGATGGAGATGTTAAAACCTGTGACCCAACCCTTGCCCAGTACTGGCAAGCAAATTTCAGTGGCAGCTGATGAGGAGGCAAAAGCGGATTTAGACACACTGAACACAGTGTCTTCGTTTAAGAGCTAGAGTCTAATGACAAGGTCGGTGCTTAGAGCTGGAGCTGCAGCCACCAAGCTGAGATCTGTTGATTTTTGTTGGTGAAGTGTTTGACAGGAGATTTTACGCACCCTGGCACAGAGGGTAACAGAGGTCCGACAGATGACAGAGTTCATTCGGGACTTCAGAGAGAGAGGATGAACTTCTTGAGACATGGGACAACAAGCTCAAGTCCCTCAAGGCCCTTTTTCCCTGAGAAAACTGGGTATAGTTGCAATTTTCTTCGTCAAAAGCATGTTGTGACGATGATACAGTAAAAGCTGGGATACTGTTATGGTTATGGGGGTCATACGATAGGCAGGCACAAGAGATAGGCAGGCACCCAATACACCTCTCCAGGTTATATAAATGGATCCCTGAGGGCAATGAGCATGAATAACTTGTGAACTGACAATGCATCTGCTCCATGAAGAGAAAACACCATGAGTTTGCCTCACTGTAACCTCCAAAGTCGATATCCATGTACGCAGGGATGGTCCAGTTCCCAGTGGGGAAATGAGCTTGTAGGTACACACACGAGAGTGGAAAAAGTTAAAGTAAGGGGAGAGGAAAATGGGAATCCCCACCTGTTTTTCAAGTGAGAGAAGAAGCTTAGATTCTCTGTTTTGACCTGTGTTATACGGTGTTGCAAGCTTTAGGACTGTTTGTCCTGAAAGTAAATCCAGGTAAATGTGTGACAGCAACACGTGCATATAAACACAGATGCAGAAACAGAACGGATGGGAAAGGAGAGAGATAATCCATATTTTTAAAGTGTCCCCCTGTGTCTCCTCCACAATTCTATTTTCATACGGTGGTTTTGCATCCATCTAAATGAAACATGCGCAAATGGCGCAGGCCCTAAGGCTCTGAGATAACCCAAGTGGAACAGAAACATATGAACGCACATGCAAATGCTATGGTAAGTAGCATATGTTCTAGATACTGACGAGATCTTGTGTTGATACGAACTAACACAAACCTCTGCTTTTCATCATAGGCTGTACTCGCTACACACAGGTAAACTCTATAAAAATACGGCGTGGTTTAGATCTATACGAGACGCGTGTCATTCGCACATGGCAAATACTCAGAGAGGGGAAAGGTTAAAGACAGAACATCCACGGAATTGCCGCTACAAAATGGTTTTCCCTCTGCAGCAGCCTCACTGGCTTTCCCCTCGTCTGGCAGAGCACATCAGGTTCTGCTAGTCATGTAAATCTTCCAGTTGCTTTTTTAAAAAGCATATTTACTTATTAATGACTGGCGACAGGGAGGCTACATTTCTCCCTGAAGTCTGGGAATGGAAAAGATTGGGGCAAATCACAAAGCAGGGAGTCGCAACCCAATGCTAACCAAGGGAGGGAGTGCAGTTACTGGGACCTGCCTGAGCCTAATGAGCAGGACTTGGCTGATAGTCTTTTGCTGCAAGAAAGATTTTTTTTTTTCTTCTCTGCATGCTGGAAAATATCAGTGGAATAACTTCAGCTGATCACAAACAGAATTTAGACTCCAGATCCAGCTCCAGCCTCTGTTAGGTATCTGAATCTAGCTCCAAATCTAGTCTGTGAGTCTATACAGTCTATAGACTGAGTCCTATAATGAAACAGAATTGTTCAGAGGTTTGTATGGAGCCCTCTCCCACTGCAACATGCAGTTCTGTAAAATCAAAATGCTTTACAAAATCAAGTAATATTTTAAAATTAGGAATAAATACAACAGAGAGTCTCCAAGGAAGCTGCTTAGACATCTTTGAGGAAACTGTTGCCTTCAGAAATCCTGAATTTTCTTTCTGAAGGTTTTCTTGCTCTGCAGAACACCACTAAATCTCAAAATCCTTAGTGAAAGAGGATATGCATCTTCTAGCCACTTCTACAAGAAGAATAAATAAAATACTGCAAAGAACATATTTGTGCCTACCTATATAATATACAAAACTCTTGGAACTCAGTAAAAGATGAATAAATGTGATACTCCTGGAAATGAATGAAACATCTTTTACTGCTTTGAAGTGAGTGAGAGGTTATATATATATTTTTAGCTGAGGTTGTGTTACATAAAACCATATTAAAACATTACTTCAAATACTCGTTTTTCATTTAGGAGGGATGGGTGTAGGCCTCCTGAAGCAGTATTTGGAAAAACAGTTTTCCCAAATATCGTGCTCAAATGAATCCAGTTGCATTTCGCTATCCCCTACTATTCAACCAGTCCATCTTACAAACAGATATACAGTCTATGTGACAGCATTTTAGACTGCTTCCAAGATCCGTTAAAAAATACACACCAAACTCTGAGCCTAAGCTGTACCATTTGCTTACTATACCCCAACCAGCTCTTCAAAACTAATTTTTTACTCAATGAATGCTCAGGGACAGACCCTCACCTAGTGTAAAAACAGGACTCTTTTCATGATCACCAATCATTTTCATTTTTTGGCACCCTAAAATGGTTCTAGTGGAGGAAAAAGACCAATGCACAGGCAATTTAAGCCTGTTGACAGTAGGCTTTGCTTTTCTTAGTTCCCTTTCACAGACTCTTTCGACGCAGTCCACAGAGCCCCTTGGGTTCAACAGACCACAGGCTAAAACCCACAGTTCAGTAGAACTGCACCAATTTGCAGCAGATTAAACCCTCAGGTTTTAAAGCTGGCCAATGGCAACCAAACTAAGTAGCCAAGCAGTAAGCACCATGGGAGGATTGCGCAGCCAGCGCACAGTGGGCTTTGCCCAGCTCGGGTTTATGTTGGAAGGGTTGAACGCCGTTCCACCCCTCTTCTTGCCTGGGGAAACAAAAAGTTCCTGCAAAACTAAAGCTTTAATTTAAAACAAATCTGAGGTGCAGTCGTTTCTGGCTCGCACACACTACTGCCTACCAGCTCCAACAGAGTTGCAATGAGTGGCCCAATACAGGTAACGGTCTTAATTTTATTGCACTTCGTGCTGTGAAGACAGCCTTTGAAGGCATCAGCCAAGCATGCCACAGTGCTGAGAGACTGAAATGACACTGGTGAGAGTGACTGAAATGACAGTGATGTCCAGAGCAAGGCAGGAGACCCTCTCACTGCCCTAAAGCTGCAGAAAAAGCACCAGCTGCGGCATTTCCTGATGATTAACGGTCAGGGCCATAGGTATGAGAGCCACACTTTCCTCTCCCCTCAATTTTTCCATGCTCAGCCCCCACTGCCTGAGGTCTAGCATACCACATCACCCTCAGCTTTTTCTTGTGACCAGTTTCAGTGGTTGTCCCCTGGTCCTGCCTAAATCTCATGGCCAGGTCTCGTTTCACAGCACCAGTCTCCATTTCTGCCCTGTTTTCACAGTGGCAGTGGGGACAGCAAGGCTGATCATGGGGCTGGCTTCCTAATTCCTTGTCCTCACCCTTGTCCCTCCTCCCTTTTGCCTGGTTCTGTCTCCAGCCTGGCATCTGGCCTGCAAATTAGTGGGAAATGATGGCCAGGGAGGAATGGCACGAGGTGTGGGTTGTATTTCCCAGTAATAGCACAAATTCAGGAGACAAACACCTCACCATTATTCCAGCATTTTTCACCCCCAAGAGGATCTTTAGCTGTGGACTGGCAGTGGCACGGACTCACGCTTTTTGATTAATCTTTAAAACCATCTGCTCTGCCTCCACCTATCCATCATCTTGCTGCCTGAGTAATGATTACTTCAGAGTGCAAATCACCTAACATCATTCTGTCTGATAAATTATAGATGAAGGACAGGACGTGGTTAGTAAGACTGAACCCAGAGACATCGGTTTAAGTCCGGGGATAAGCAGAGGTGCTCAGATACCCTAATGCCTGGCACACTTGAAAATAGGCAGATTAGGTTACATGGACAGGCTCCTGTGGAGTTAGGCCAGGTTTACACAGGTGTAAGTGAGATCAGAATTGGCCTTCAGTCTCTGGAAAAACTTCACCGGTTTATAAAAGGAAATTTCATGGACACAGAAAAGAGCCTATCCTTAATTAATCATATGGAAAATACTGAAAATATGGACAAACCAGCAACACTGGCAGCTTCTCTCTACACTAGTGTCATCTCTGAGGTATACACCTGCTTGGCAGCTACTGGTGGAGGTTAATCACCTTTCTATCTTGGGAACCTTTCTACCCACTCCATTTGTTTTGTTTTTCCCCTTTACCTGCATAAATAAATAAATAAATAAATAAATAAAGAAGTGAGAAAGAACAGCTTGAACAGCTGAACTGCAGGCTAAGTGAAGGGAACTGATGACAAGAAGCACCGAAAATGGGCTCCTTGCGTGGCAGTGATGAATTCCACCCCCTCCCGGCTGTCTGCAGAGAGAGCTGGGGAGTGAAGCTGTGGGCAGCAGACACTTGCTGGAGGTGAACACCTGCAGCCTGGACTCCACAGGCTTTTGTCTAGAAGGTGAAGATGATAATATGAGATATTCTGCTGTGGTTTTTATCCACTTGCCATCACTCTGTTGCCAAATGCAGAGGGAAGGGGTGGAAGTGGAGAAAACATGTTGTTTTTCTATTGGGAGCGGGATCAGAAACAGGGACTGGACAAGGTTGTTGCCACTGCTAGTGCCTCTTGATTCTGCACTGAGCCACATGCAACCTTGACAAAGCCAGCCAAGACGTTTCTCCTCTTGCTTTGTGAGTTTTCCAGGTGTCAAGGCTAATCTTTATTTTGTTTTAAGTACTTTCCAACCTCTTTTTCTTCTTTGGAAATAACCTACAGAGCGTAAAACCAATTATGGAGGCTGAAAATTATCATTGTAACATTCCCCAGAGACGTGAAATGAAGCACTCTCCCCACTGTCACCACCTGCAGCTGACCCACGAGGACAGTGGAAGGGCTCACCAAGGGCAGACAATTCATTATACACGGTAGGTAGCCAAGCAACAGCATTTTCTGGTGACCGTGCGAGGCCACAGCAAGCTTCCACCCTGCTGAGTGCAGGTGGTTGGGCTGGTCCCTCCATCTCTATCTGTGCATGGCTGGCCAAGCCAGTTGGGAATTCAGAAAGGTTTTGGGGTCTGTGCTGACTCTGTTGTCTTCAGGCAGCATCTACCAGTAGAGCGAGTAACACAGCTTTGCCACTCAATTTCCAACCCTAACCACACTATGATTCTAACTTACGAACCACAGCCATGCATCACAGCTGATCACAGACCTACTGACCTGTAGGAAACCACGGCTTGTGCACAAGGTTATAGAACATTTTCTTACTGACACTGGCTAGGGGAAGTGACCAGACCAGCTGGATGGTCTGTAAAGTCCCATGCCATAAAATGTTTAACGAAACCTGACATCCCTATCAGAGCTCTGGCTCAGTGTGAGAGTGTAACACGCCCAGAGCAGATGCAGGAGAATCGCACCTCTCTGTGTTGCCCTGTCTGCCTCCTGGAGGAAGCTACAGACTGTGCAGCAGACAGATTTCTAGGAGAGGCCATCTAACACCTGGGGATGCACTCTACCAGGGACTAAGGAACAGCGTTAGACTTATCCCTTTTCAGTTCTTTTCCTTCTCAAAATTGACTCATTACAAATACACAGAATCATAGAATCATTAAGGT
>NW_010116871.1:0-13039 GCF_000699245.1 Pterocles gutturalis
GAGCGCGGCGGCGGCGCCTTCAATACCGCCGTTCGGTCGCCAGGAGGCAACAGTGAGCGGCGCGCTCACTGCGCATGCGCTGAGCAGGACCCGCAGCTCCCAACCCTGCCGGGCCACTGTCCTGCTGCTCCCTCCATGGCAGGGCTGGACTGGATGGTCCCTGAGGTCCCTTCCAGCCCAAACCATCCTGGGACTCGAAGTGTCACGTATTTCGGGTACGCTACAGGGAGCTTTCCTGGCAGCATGAGGGGAATATAAACACAGCCCCACCTCAGGAGGATGCTGCTTTTCATAGGCACCGAGCGAGCTTGCTCTTGATGCAGGAGGGAGGCGCTGCAGAAAAGCAGCATCTCGGCTATTTATTTTATTTTATTTACCTAAACAGGGCAGACAAGTGTTAGAGTGCTAAACGCAGTTCTTACGTGGAGATATACACAGTGCAAGAGACACTATTCAAGCAACTTTTCTGGGCTGACTGCAGCCTCCTCTTGCCTTCATCAGCCAGCTGGGTTGGGATGCAGCCCCTGCGCATGCCTCCCCTAGACCAGAAAGCCCGCGCACCAGCAGACCTGCAAGTAGCTTCCTCCCAGTTGATGCAGCATCTCGCACTCACCTGTCCCGAGATCAGTACTGGGTGCAGTGCAGGGACCTATGCTTCTGGGTCAAACATCCATCTCCAGGGGTTGGCGCGGTGTTCTGGCCTCCTGGCGCCTGCGAGGACAGCCTGTGGTCCAGAGGAGAAAACCTTTTTTCAACAACCTAATCCATAAAAAAACCCTGAAAGTAATGTTATGACCTGACTATTCTGAGGGGTTATGTGTTGGTAAAGGTTCAGGCTGTCGAGGATGGATCTGGGCTAGAAGATTACCCAGTCTCCTCCCCGTGACTGCCCGACTTCCACCAGACTGTTTAACATGGGTATATGTGCCATGCCAGACCCATGGCCACAGAATGAGGTTTAAATACAGAAAATAAAGGAAAAGTGCCCACTGGGCCCCAATGGGTAGAGAATTCAACCAACCAAACATCCCTATTACCGATACATGTATGCTTTTTCTAGATATTTGCTAATAGTTGCTAGATTAAGTCTAACAGAGCTAAACTTACTCAAATATTCATGGATTAAGACATTTACATACCTCATAGTAGCAAGAACAGCAATAATTAACACTCATGATTGCAATGTTTGTAAAGCTGAAAGGGCTACTCTGCTCACCATCAGCATGCCACTCACCGATTGCATCGCAGCTTCCCAGCACAGCAGCCTGCACCTCGAGCCAGAAAGCCATACTTTTCCTCACGGAGCACGGCATAGCACTGAGCTGTTCATTTTGCTTAACACGGGGCGCGCAGCCTCCCACTGAAAACAGAGCAAGAAATACAGATCAGGAGTAAGTTCCCTGCCTGTAGTGAATCCAGTAATTTCCATCTGATTAAAATGCCTCTTTGAAAAAGACATCCAATTTCTCTGGGAAGAGGCAGACAAAAGCTGGCACATGTCTGTAATTTATGTAAGAAAAAACAAGTGAGAAGCTTCGGAGTAAGACCGTGCAGTCTCAGCACACACAGGTAACACACCCCTTCCTTCCCAACCTATCTGTCAGATACTTTAGTATTAAAAGCTCATTACTACTATGATTAGCAGTACTTAGGTTTTGCTATAGGAATCATGGATTCTGTGAGTTTTTAAACACTTTTAAACACAAAAATCTGCAAGTGATCACCTAGTGATGTTAGTTTTAAAAAACAAAACAAGTCCAGGTTATTAGAGTAGGAAATGTATGGCCCGTGAGCTAGATACTTTTACCTCTGTAACATTTTTTAATGAGTTTGAGTGATGCCTTCTTTAAGAGATGAAGCAGAAATACCCCAAGCTACAGACTTTCCTCTCTCGTGGTTTTGCAGCAGGCAACTATGCTGAGAAGTAATCACTGTCTGACTGCCCTCTGGGAGGACTCGCAACGTCTCTGGCTGCTCTGAAGGAGGAGAACGATACTGGACTTATACAAAGTCAAATGTTTACATCAAAATCAAGAAGAATCTCAGTCCCAAGCACTAGACAAGTAACCATCTTCTATAAGAACCCAAACCCAAAGGCAAATGACTCCCTGACTGGGCTGGCACTTGCCTGGGCAGTGGTCCAAGGCTCTGTTGCCACCAAAGCGCACCACTGCTAGATGTCAGGGATGTTTCTGCCTCACCCAAAAAGCATCAGGAGCTGCTGTGGTGATCAAACAGGTCACTGGATGTGGCCAGTACTCATGCTTTGTGCTCTTTTTTTTTTTTTTTATGGAGTTTGCATTTGCAGAGTCTTTTCAATAAAAGGAGAATACTTTCTCATGCGAATTGGTGCAACAGAAATTGCAATGCAATTGATTTAACTGGAATGCAGGTCATGTTACACGATTTATTTCCGTACCAGAGCCTGAGGTTATATTTAATGCGCCCTTTGGATTCTCACTGGGAATGAGGAAAGGAGATGAGCAGACACACATCTTAGAAGAACTGCTGTTTTCAGAGCTGGTCCCGATGACTAGCCACAAGACACAAAAGTATTTTTGTCACTGAGGAATGCATTTATAACAGTATTGCATTTCCAGCAGAGCGGGTGATGACTCCCCTGCACAGAGAAGCGCACAAGGGAGGAGAGCTCTGTGGGGAGACAGACTGTTGCCTGTGTGACGACTGAAGGAAGGGGCATCAGAATAACTTTGCAGCGCAGCTGCCACATCACTCGCAGCTTTTGCCATTAATCAGGGTGTGTATGAGCTGCAAATACTCAGATGGCCCTTAGTGTGGCCTTTGGGTGGTTTTTTGCTTTCTTCCTTGTCAAGGCATTTTTGTCTTCAGTCTTCCTATAAAATAAATGGCGATTTTGATTTCAGCACATTTAAGGAGGTGGGCAGTTGTCCAAAGGCTTGAAGTGGGGGGTGGCTGTAGCACTGCTTTGCCCTCGGACCGCAGAGAAACCCGGCAGGCTCAGTTTGGCGATGTGCCCGTGAGCGGAGCAGCCAGGGAGCACTTGCTGAATGGGAGGAGAGGCCCATGATGAAAAGCTGACTTGATGCCACCCTGGTCCTGCATTTGTAATTCTACTCCTGGTTCCATGAAATGCCCCAATTCTTGAGAACAAGGTGCAAGGAGGTCCCTTAACCGCACCGTCCTTACCAAACCTACTCTCCTTCAGCACCCAAGAAGAGACACACTGTGAGAACCAAAAGGCAACATCTTCACCCATCAAGCCTGCAAATAAAACCAAATGGGTAACCTCCACAGCAATCTAGTCGTTCCAGATAAACACCTCCACAGCACAACAGACAGATTCTCTTGGCGTGGGGCAATTAAATCTCTATCAAGGTATAAAACAAAACACCAGCTTACAAATCATCATCATAAAACACTGCTGGAAGTCATGTTTCCCTGTTTCTTTTCTAGTTTACGAACACTGGGTCTTTCTGGAATATGCTCTTTTAGATTTATCAGAGAGTAAGTCAGAAACTGAATTTGGGTATATGGATGAGTCTTAAAATCTTGAAAATAATATTGTGAATGTTTGCTGAAGCTGCTTATGCTTTCATTGGTTGGATATTATATGACTTGAATCTGTTTCATATTATTATATAGATGTATGCAGACATAAAACTATCAGATGTGTTACAGCCACTCATTGCATTTGTCTTCGAAGCATCTGGTCTGAAGGTCTGTCCTGCCCTGGATTGTCCACTTGTACCTGACACTCCCCTCCCCAATTTATATATGTTGGGAAGGTGTCCAGCAAGGAGCTGGGCCATCTGCACCAGGTGTCTCATGGCTTGATTTCTCTCTGTCATAGGCTGAGGTCTGTGAAATTCAACTTTGCTGCACTACAGAATTACTTAAGTACATTACCTTGCCCTTTGAGACAAACAAATCAAATTTGTTGCTGCTGCTGCATATCACGTTGTACTGGGCACTCTGCCTTTTCTGTGTTCCAACCTTATGACATCAAAGCATCCACTGAAAGAAGATGGTATCATACTGTCTGCATTAAGAGACATTTTATTGTCCAGGTCATGCTTGAGTCCTGTTAATTGCCATCTCCCTTATGTTGTTTCCTGATGTTTTAGAAAATACAGTAAGAAATAAAGATAATATTTTGTATGGCTTTGTCAAATATTTTGAAGGTAGTTTGTGCAAAGGTCAAGCGTTCCTATGTGGTCAACAAATGATAAGCAACATTTGCTAACGTGCCATTAAAATGAGTTAGTTAAAAAACAGTCTAAGCTGCTGCTTTTCCAAAGGCTCACACAACAATACCCTGAATTCAGAAGTAGCTCCATTGTGACTGCTTTGGAGGCCTCAAACAGTGCAGAGGCCATGCAAAAAGGGACAAGAAGCACCTGGGGAGAAGAAGAGGTTGCAGAAAACCTGTTTGCAAGCTGTTGCTTGCAGAAACAGCAGACGGCAGAGCCAAGAATTAAGGAGCCATTCTTCATTTTTGTTTGCATCAATACTTACTATCGTAGATGCAACTCTCTTGAAAACTGGCTTCTGAATGACCACCCACTTGGTCTTGAAAATATTCAAATATAAAATATATATTGAATATACATTCACTATACAATTTGAATATTATTCAAATAATATTCCTAAATATCTTCCTAGATAGTTAATCCTGCCCAGGTGAATACACGCAAGCAGAGTAAGCACAGCATGACATTTAACAGTGTAGCCATGGCACCTCCACCCCTCGGATGAAGCTAAATGCAAATCCTGTCTCTTCCCTCTCTCTCTATTCTGTTGCTCTAAAAACTAAACAGGCTTTTTCCTTCAAATGCTGACAATACCATTCGTTTCCCTTTTGCTGAAGGAATTAGGTGAAAAGGCAGAAGCAGGATTAATTTACTGCTGAGGTAAGGGGATGGAGTCTGTTGATTTCAGCAGAGCTTTGCTCTCTTGCATCAGTACGGGATTTGGATCTGAAGCTGAAGGTGAAACATATCAATCTGAAAATGGCAAAATATTTCTGTAGAAAAGTAACTAACTGCATGGGGCTTGATGATTTGGCCTAGCAAATCCTTCCAGCTTCAAAACATTTTCAGGAATTTATTTGCCCATCAACAATCATTCTTACTTACTACCACAATTATCCTAACACCTTGGACACCTAGAAGACCATTGTTTTAGGCAGTGCACAGGAGGCCTCTCAGAATAAATCTCAAGCTAATGCCTACTCGCTGTCAGCTCTCAGGATGAGAGCAACTCCTTTTTGTCTGTTTTGTCCATGTGACACTATGACCTTCTAACAGCAAAGGGTTGTTTGGCCATGGCTGGAGAAGGCTGGGACAGTTTGTGTCAGTGGATCAGCACAAATGCTGGTGCGCCAGTCTGTCTGCGCTGGCAACCCAAACAGCGGGCGGCTCTACACAAGGGCACTCCTATCGTCCTCCTCAGTCCTTAAAGAAAACTGCTAGCGGCAAGGAAGGCGCCCTCACATTTCTGCAAAGCTTCATATTAACTACACACAATGCTGACAATAGAGGGAGCTACAGGTGATGCAATAACTGCTCTGCCTCCCACTGCTTGTGGACCGGTGCCCCCCCTCCACAGCTAGCCCAGGACCTAGTCCAGCCTCTGCTGCCACCACACACAGCCACTCCTGTGATCCCCTCGCCACACTCCCACTGACGCTGGCAAGTCCTCTTGGCCGGACTTTGCAGATGAGAAGCAGAGATAAAGCCATGACTACGAAGTAAAGGTAGGACTCAACCACAGGCTTGAAAGAGCCTTAAGTTAATGCTTCACACCTCTGATATTCTAGAAAAAGAGCTCATCATTGCAACTGAACTGACAAAATAACCATCTGATGCATCTTACCTTAATCAGTAAAAAGTGCAGTTGCCCATAAATAGTCTCTCAGTGGTAGATCCAGCTCTGGCTGTTCCAGCATCCTAACTCCATGTGCATCCAGCTGTTTGTCCCTACCATCCACGCTGTCCCTCAGCGATAATCATCCTGTTCATGCACTACACTGATCTGTGTTTGAAAATAACCAAAAATGGCAGAAGATGTCAGCAGCAGACATCTGCAAGTGCAGAATCACATCAACCACACTGTACCCCAGCTTCCCACTAACTGTAAGGGGCCCATACAAAGGGCAGATGGCAAAGCAAGGATCGCTCATTGAGTGCAGCTGTGTGTTGCTTATGCACGGTATTTCTCTGTGATGCTCTCATGCCAAAAACAAAGATTACACAATGATGAAGCTTTTGTTCAGTGCTGGGCACAATTTAACATGTCATCTTCCTGCGGACCCAGTGCAGTCCATGCTAAGTCAACATAAGGATTTCAAGAAGTTTCTGAATGCTTTGGGTCAGACCCTGTAAGCTGACAGGCTCACTTGTAAACGCAAGATTTCATGAAATCTACATTACAAAACGATGCTACAGGATTTCATACCGCATGTGAGCTCTGTCCTTTTGGTTTTTTACAAACACTTTAACTCAAATAGTGCCTCAGTTTTTGTCTTACAGAAGAGGCATGGATTTATAATGCTGAATACCTATTATCCTATTCTTCCTATGTGCTCTTCGGATGAAGCAGTAACCCTTTCCATAACAGCAGGCAGCAGTAATATTAGCGACAACTAAGCACAAATAAGTACAGCATCAACAGGAAATAAAAACTCCTATTAAGTACAGCAATGCCACAGACAGGGTAACACACAAGTTGATCTCTGTGTGATTTCTACCTCCTGATATTTCTGCTGGTTTATACCTTCAAAACCACGAACACCGAGAACAAGTAGCAACCACTGTCAAAAAGCACCCTCTCTTTTTCTGTGTAAGTTCTAGAAAAGCCTTTCGCTTGAGAATTACAGAAAAGCATGGCCAAGCCAGAAGATATTCCTACTGCTGTGCAGAGCAGGCTTACCTAGAGAAACACGGGGATCAGAATACTCTTACGCCCTAGGGATGCTTCTCAGGGATTTCCTCACTTTATCACCCTGTTTTCCAAGTCACACAAAACAGACCACAGCAGCCAACTCTGAAGGTCAGACGTGGGCTATTTCAGACCAACTATGCAGTGACTCTCAGAGATGCGGGCACTGGCAGTCCCTCTTCTTCCCTCTCCGGCTCCAATTTTAGCTCTGGCACAGCGGCCACAGAAGCTGCCTGTCTCTCAAAGCAACACCCTGATTAATTCATTTAGGAGTCTCTCAGTAGGACTTGGCGTTTCCCACCACACACAGAAGCCCAGACCTCCTGGGTGCCAGGGAGAGCAAGAGAACTCACTGTACTCGGTGCTGGACGTGCTGAGGGTACGGTGGGCAGCTTTCACGTGCGAAGCCAGGTCTGCCTCCAAACAGTTTTAGAGAGCCTCACACAGAGGCTGCACAGCAACCAAATCCCAAGGTAACAAAAGCACCAGCTGAGAAAGCATCAGGAGAAAATGACTCTTACTTCTCCTTACTCTACAGCAGCAGGAACAAGCTCTGACCCTCCAGCCAGAATCAGAGAGCAGTGTGGCCCCAGGGACCCCAGCACTGCCGGGGTGTCCCATCAGGCTCTCACAGTGCTGATGACAAATGCCAGGTGAATGCCCTCTGTTAAGATCCTTGTTAAACACATTTCCCGTGAGCAGAATTTGTTTTCTTTAAGATTCTCAGGTCAGCTCTGCTCCAGCTGCCTCAAAACCCAGATGTCCATAGCAAATAGAGAAGGCAATCCAAATCCGAATAAATAAATAACGGTAAAGTGTTGGAGGGGGACTGAAAAGGTGCTTCTTCATATGAATGACACCTTCGAGATTCTCCACCATTAACCCTGCTAGTGGCTTTACATTCCTAAAACACTGAATATGGGACTGAAGGATAAATTATCTGACACCACAGATACTTGAGATAAAAGACCAAAAAAAAGAATGCGAGCTGTGCTACAAGCTGTGCTCAGTTAAGAGCTGTGCTTGATACCTCTTTTAAAAGGGAATCACGAGTCACTAGCATTTCTTGGAGTGGGGGGTGGAGGGGTGGATGAATGAGAAATAAAAAATCCCATTCCTCCCAGTCGCCAGATGAGAGCAGCCAATGGTGAGCGGGGCCAGCTCCTCCACCCGCCGGGTGCCTGTGCTAGCTCACGACCAAGAGGTGTGTCCTGGCACGCCTGGAAAACAGCCTGTAAGGCAGCGAGCTTCCCTCCACGCTCCGGAGCTGTTGGACTGCACGGAACTGTGCGTGACCTAGCAGTGTTCTAAACAAGTGTCTTTAATATTGCAAAGCTGATCCGAACCCAGCATGATACTTCATAGCACGTGTTGATCTCTAATGAAGAGTGGTTGCTAAAAGCCTGCTTTAAAATATTTGCCTTATATTCAAAAGCCAGAATAATTTCTTGCTGTCAAATTACAACAGCTATTCAAACGTCATTAGTATTCTTTAATCATTAAGTTAGAAATACGCTTGCGGTTCCTCTCAGCAGATGGAGGACTGAATTCTGATCTGAGAGATTATCTTTGTAAAACTGAAGTCACATCACAAACAAAATCAGCTGTGTTACTGCAAAGCCATTCCAGAGATCAGATTTTTCAACAACATTTAAAATACAAAGTTACCATGGCTGACGACATAATGTTTTGAAGTATTGCAACTTCTAACTTACAATGCTTCGAAATGGTTCAAGGACAAATTCAATTTGCACAGCTAAAATGCTATAAATGGAGAACGCCAAAAGTACAACGTGAAGGGCTAGGAACATTCTGTTCTAGCTCACTTTTCCCTGCATTTAAGAGGATAGATTCTCTACTGGGGGCATAAAAAGCTCAGGAAAATCTCATTTTCCTGTTTCCAGATAAAACTGCAAAAGCCATTTAAAATTTTAAGGATGAAGAAAACCTTTTTTTTTTTTTTTTTTTTAATGTATGCACTTTTCAGAAAACATGGTTAGTCTGGCTGGGATGGAGTTAACTTTCCCCCCAGTAGCCCTCATCTTGCTGTGTGTTGTATTTGCAGCTGCAGCTGTGCTGGAAACACCCCAGTGTCCTGGCTGCTGCTGAACAGTGCTCCCACAGCAGCGGGGCCTCTCTCTAGCCCCCCACCCCCCAAAGGCCCGTAGGCTGGAGGTGGGCAAGAGGCTGAGATGGGACATAGAGGGGACAGCTGATCCACATGGACAAAAGAGATATTCCATACCCTACAGTGTCGTGCTCAGCAATAAAAGCTAAGAGAAAGGGCTCGGGGAAGGGGGAGGCATATTTGTTGTGAAGGTGTTTGACTTCCAAAGCCACTGCTCTGGGCACTGAGGCCCCGCTTGCCATGAAGTAGCTGGACATCACCTACTGATGGGAAGTAAAGAATAATTTTTTTTTCAGTTTTCCTTTGCTTCCACGTGTAGCCTTTGCTTTTCTTTATTCAACTGTCCTTATCTCAGCCCATGAGTTTTTAATCTTATTTTACTCCCCCTGTCCAGCAGCGAAGGGGGAGTGATAGAGCAGCTTGGTGGGCGCCTGGATTCCAGCCAAGGTCAACCCACCACACATAGGATCACTAAGTCCAGGAACGTGACTTTTGTTTTCATAACTACAGCTAATCCTCCATGCAGGCTTTTGATCTAACCTTCCCAGAAAGTGTAAAGTGTTTAGGTACATGAGTTTGTTTTCCATCGTTACCAGGACAGACACAAGCCATGTCATCTGAATTGAGAGGAGCCCTGTGGCAACAGATGTGCAGCTGACTCCCTGCACATGACAACTGGTTCAGAGCCAGCAGTTTGATCTGGGCACTCCAGTGAACCTGCTCGTGTTGCATTGTAACTGTCCTGTTTCAGAATGCCTTCTGTTTCTGTGTAACTCATGGGTCCCAAATGAGACAGAAACTTGTTGAGTACGATGGCGAGAGGAAACATGACTATAATATCCTAAAGTCTAAGTGCACGAGGGATGTCACATCACCCATAAAAGTACAGAACAATGAGTTTGAGAATTAGGCATTGCAGGTCATTTGAAGAGTGCCAAAAAAAATACAGTTTCACTTTTCTATTTCTTGTTTCTAATCAGAACGCTTATGAGCTTTTAGTCATCTTTCAATATTAACACCATCATTACTCACGCAAAGGCAATACCTGACAAGTGTGTCAAAAAGCACTGGTGACAGCAACAAGGGTCAGCCACAGTCCAAGGACCACCAAGCTGAGTCACAGAGACAAGACAGGTTCAAGGTCAAGCCAGGAAGTTACATCAGCCAGGGAAGGACAGGATCAGCGAGGCACGCAGCGAGGCACGCAGCCAGGCACAGGCATACCTATAGCATAGTTTGGGCAAGGGGTGACAGGCAAGGGCCTGAGCTTCAATTTGGCTCCCAAACCAAGGGACAGAGATCCCCAAAAAGGCTTCCTGCAGCTCCTTTCCCAGCACCGAGGTCTGTGCTGACACCAGGGCTGTGCCAGGGCTGGCCAGGAGCACGGGCAGCCAAAACCAGCCAAACCCCCACAGCAGAGCCTGTGGAGCTTCTCGGCATAATTAGGCTCTGACAGCAGCCACACATGCCTTTCCCACATTAGCTCACCTGATTTCCAAGGGCTGCCTTTGAAAAGTACCATGAAAAATGTCAGCTGCTGCCACTTACTTGAAGGTCAGTGTTAAGAAGGTAGGTCCTTCCCTTTGCTATAGCCACGGGATGATTTCTGATCTCTTCTGATTTGTGAGCAAACCTGGAGTGTACAGAAAGATAATTAGCTAGGAGCGTACCATGGGGAACGATTTTTCACTTGCAGGGATGGAAAGCATAGTGAAAATCTAAGTTCTCCCACGTAGCGTGCATTGCAGAGCACGTTGCGCTGGTGAGAAAAGAACAGTGCTCAGAATCAACGTGCTCTGCATTTCTAGCTTGATCTATTGCACAGAGATTACGATGGATGTTTCTTTTCCGACCACCCAAGAATCACAGCTGCTGTGTGCTCAGTTACAGTGCTGGGCAGGACAACCTCCCCCTGCCCCCAGTAGTTTGGTTTCCAGTAACATGAGACAGTCAAACTTTTAGAATCCAGAGATCAAAGCATACAGGAAAGAAGGATGAGTAAAACAGGGAAGAGAGGTAGCAGGAGAGAAATAATCAACGAAAAATATATGTAAATTGCAAAGGAAAAGGAGAACAAAATAAAGCAGAATAGGTGGTGGGGGAAGGAAAGGTCAGGTACGTGATGGAGAAGGAAAACCAGAAGCAGTAAGACAGAAAAGAGTGAGAAAGATAATCCTGCAGGAGCAGAAATTCCTTGTTAGGAGAGATGAAATCTAGAAAACTTAACTCATCCTTTAGGGAAAAAGAATGCAGGGGAAAGTCCAAATTAACTGTTTGCAGTCAAAACCAATGTTGCATAACACAAGTTCTCTGCCTCCTGTCCTCCGAGTGCTGTCAGAGGCCCCTCAAAGTACCGAGTGCTGCACTGTAGCCTGTCCCCCCCACCTCCCCCTATTCCCCTACAGATCCTGGGAATTGTGCCCTGACCTCGGCTTCAAGCCTGCTGCTTTCTCACAAAGCTCTTCTTAAGCCTGCTGCCTCTCTTCTCCTGCTTCCACCTCAAATTCCTGGTGCTGCCCCTTCAGCTGCTTCCCATTTACCTTCCAAAACCCTGGAAACATGAAGATTAGTTCCACTGCACGTAAAGGCTCAGCTTGAAACATCTATAATTTCTGTGCTGGCTTTCATTGCAAACTGCCAAGGGCAGAAACCATCTCTCAGCACTCGTGCCTAATGTCACATAGGTCCCTGACACCTCTGTGAAGCGGCACCTGCTGGTACTGCTCTGTAAATAGCAATACCTGTTTTAGAGAGCAACGTCCTATTTTCATTTCTGATAAATCACTCTGTTAGTTTGGATACACTTCTGTGTGGATCGCTTCTGCTCAGGAGAACTGCCGCTCTTTGCTTGATGCCAGAACTGGTTTCCAGGGAGCACTGTTTCTCCTTTGTCTCACTGAGGACAAATGGGAATCAGGGAACAACCTGCAGGGACAGAGGACAGCATTGCTGTCTGCAAAAGACTCACAGGGTCAAACTGCATTCTAAATTCTGAGTGGAACACCACACATCTGGAAACCAGAACAACCTGGTAGGTGCTACCACCCTTACCTAACCCCTTCTTCTAAAAGGGAGAGCTCTGAGGGCTTTTCTTTCTGCTTTTCTATCGCTGGACAGAAGACAGAAGCTGATGGATTTTGCAGTAAAGGCACACTGTGCAGCAGGGACAAGGACAGCTTAGCTGTCCCCTACTGAATACAGATGTAATCTTTCTTGTGTTCTTGATGTCAGCTTTGTTCAGAACACAACAAAGATGACATTGCAGCGGATAATAAATATTAATGATGGCTTTGACGGATTAAAGATGCCACCTAATAACAGCCCTAGATTAGATACATAGCTCCAAGTTGGTAAGAATCTGTACTCATAGGGAGACCTGAAAGAACTCAGTTTCCTGAAATATTGGTGCCTTTGCGATGTCCCTAGTTGGGAAATTGGAATTGTCAGTTAGTCTGCAAACCTACAGGTCCAGTACTGCATTTTAAACGGCCTTTTTATGAGGTAACGTCAATCACAAAAAAAAGTTGAGGAGATAATGCTGTTACAATTAAAAACCCTAAACAAATAAAACCCCAAAAACTTCCTTACTTCACAAATGTCAGGGATAAACTTGATAGCAAACTCCTACAGAAACTACCTCAGCTCATGTTTTTCTGTTGAGGTTTCTGTTTCCAAGCACTCTGGTCTCCTGTGGGCAGCGCGGGGTCCATAAGAAGGCGTTTCGCGCTCTTTTGCCAGGTTTGCCAGAGGTCAGAGCCCGCCAGTAGCACAACAGCAGGCAAATGATCTCTTTAAATGCAGTTTGGACACGGGTCAGAGGAGAGGGAGGCAGCGGCGCTGGTTTTTATCCCAGTAACAGCCACCTTGGAGCAGCGCACTCGGCTGTATTTTAAACCTACGACCGTATTTTCCCTTGACAGCATCAATACTTTTTTCTAAACCCCTCTGGAGAGACCCGTGGGGGTGAGGAGGGCGGCATGGGCCCGACAC
>NW_010116872.1:0-13502 GCF_000699245.1 Pterocles gutturalis
ATATATATTTATAAATGAATTGCTCATTAACTTCAGATTGAGGTACATGCAACAGAGCAGTGGTTTATGAGCATTCACCTGGGGTGAGAAGTGTGGCTTCCTTTAGGGACAGTGAAAAGCTGTATAGAATCACAGAATGGTTTGGGTTGGAAAGGACCTTAGAGATCATCCAGTGCCACCCCCTGCCATAGGCAGGGACACCTCCCACTAGCCCAGGTTGCCCAAAGCCTCATCCAGCCTGGCCTTGAACCCCTCCAGGGATGGGGCATCCACAGCTTCTCTGGGCAACCTGGGCCAGTGTCTCGCCACCCTCACAGGGAAAAATTTCTCCCTGTGCTCTGATTCCTGTTCTGCTGCAACCAAAACATGGGAGTTCCTCATCAAACATGTGATAGGACCAGAAGGAGGCTTTGCACGTGTCCGGACATTGAAGTGCATGTATGGGTGATGGGAGCAGCTGCATGTTGTTCCTGTGCCAGGTACAGGTCTGGTCCCCCGAAGCCCTCTAGGAAGAGCTCATGTTTCTGCGTTCCTGGACATAGCATGAAGGCTGGACAGCCTTGCTATAGGAGATCAGCTTGCTGTGACTGCGTCTGGGGCAGTTAGAGCGGTTGGCAGGACTGCATGTTTTCCAGTAATTTTTCAGTTATAACCGTAAAATGTTTTTGTTTTGTTGAAGTAGTTCCTTGAGCTGTGCTGTCAACGATATCAAGGCACACCTCTGCAGAGACACAGCTGAGCCTCATCCTGCAACGGCTTGAGAAGCTGTTGAGCTGATGTGACGATCCTTGAGATCTTTTTCAACCTTAATGATTCTGTGACTGCGAGTAGGACGGAAGCTACTGGACTGCCTCTGTGCCTTGCCCCTGCTAGTCCAGCAAGCTTCCAACAGACCTGTCTGAGCTCACCAATTCCCTTAAACTTCGTCTATGCTCTCATTACAGAGCTTGCATAAAGTGTATTTTACTGCCCACTTGTAGCTGTTGCAGCGCCAGTGTAGTCTGTTCAATGGAGGGACCTCCAACCTTTCTTCACGTTACTTGCGCTAAAGAACTTCCAGGTTTTAATTACAGTGGACAAAGAGGAACACTGAACTAATTAAGGGTCTGAATAAATGTAGGGCTTGTGTGTCCTGCCTAATTACATGCCTTGCTGAAAACAGTCTATTTTATCTTTGTGGCTTACTTAAATGTTGCTAATTAGTAAAGTATTGATTTTTTTTTTTTCTCTCCCCCCCAAGTCTCAAAGATGGAATAATATGTGAATACCTGATCTTAAAACAGCATAAGTGGAGAGGAACTTGCTAGAAGAGCCATATGACCTAGAGCCCTCTTCCTCCTCCCTTTTTCAGGAATCCCGGGCACTTCACCTTTGGGTGATGGGAAATGCTCCTCTCGCATCCAGCCCATACGTGTTCTCTCACAGAACAAACACGCTCCTGGTGCAATAGTGAGCTTAAAGGTTGCTCCTTTCTCCCAAGCTCCTCAGTTGGATTTGGGTGAAGATCCAACTCAACCTACTTATATGTCTATGAAAGTAAATGCTTTGAATAAGAAGAAAGTTTTTCAGGGCAATGTGTTTATGAGAGAAGCTGGGTACGTGACTAGTTCAATGACAATAATAATGATAGTGGTGGCTGGTGCCTGGCCAGACTCCTCTGACCTTGCTGGAACTAATTTACTTTTTGACAATTGGAATGAACAGAAATGAATTAGGCAAGAAAAGGATCAAGTGTTCATCAGCATATTTTCTCTGAAAGCAAAAAAAAAAACCCCACAACTGGCTTCGACAGGGAAAACCTGCCTGATAATTGTCCTGGAGCTTAATGAAGTAGGTCAGCGACGATTTCCTTCAAACAGAATGGAAGTGTAGGTCCAAACGTGGAAAACATTGCGTTTGTGTGGCTGATGAATGACAGTGGGCCTCTCTGTGTTTTTAAAAATGTGAGGTGGCGTTGGCAGGGGATAGTCAAGGAAAGGATTGCACTTTGGCAGGAAAAGAGAAGTTTTAAGTCAAAAGGATTGAGAGTCCATCCAAATACCTTTCAAGCAATGAAAATTGAGTGGAAATGAAAATGGAACAGAAAACTTGGGAGAGATTACCAACAGAATGGTGTAAGAGTTCCTGATGTTTAGATTGGGGGTAGATCCCAGCTTTGGGATGGAGGGTAGGAATCAGAGATTGGTGTAAAGATTGGCTTTGTAACGGAAAAGTAAATCCAAAGAAAACTGCAGCTTTGGTAGCCTCCAGTCATCATTGACAGGAGAGGTGGTGGCTTCCAGAACAAAAGCGCTTGGTGCTTTTTTAATGATTTGTGAGAGCTTGTCTTCAGTAGCTTGTAAGTTTGCAGAACTTTGCTTGACGGAGGTTCAACACAACAGAAATCTGTTTTAAGGATGATGCTTCAAGAACGTTTAGTCAACACCTTGTTCTGCATTTCGGCATGTGGATGAGGGAAAGGAAGACAGAGAGGAGTGGGAAGGGGAAGGGTCAGCGGAGGGTAGCTAGATGAGGAGTGCAGCAGCAGGGGGGGCTGGAGGAATAAAGCTGAAGAGGAGAACCGAGGAGGGGAATGCAGGTAGGGGAGAAAGAGGAGTGGTGTGGCAGTAGCTCAAAGGAGAGGGGCAAAGGAGGCAGGGAGGAGATGTTAGGGTGTATCTGCTGCAGAGCTTGAAACTCAAAATGGGTATCCCTGCGTTGTGTAGGAAAGAAATCCATGGGCAAAGCACGGGGATGCATTGATGTGGCCCAGGGCAGTGTCCTGAGCAGTAGAATCAGGGGCTGTATTCTTCTTATGCTTGAGCTAGCTATGGTTGGGGTTTTATTGCATATTATAGTGTAGATGCATCTTTATATCTGTAACTCCAGGTCTGCAGAGAGCGTAAGAGCGATGTCTGTAGGAAAGCCTTTACCAGCTGATACAATTTTTCTTTCCAGCTTCAGCTGCATTAGCTCCTGTATGCAGAGGTAATAAGCCTTTAACCTATGCCAGAGCGCACGGCTTGCTCCATAAAAATGTGTCTTCGCTCTTTGAAATGCCTGAGATGCTTCATTGTGTTTGTTCTGCTTTGAAGTATCCCCTTCCTTCACTTTCTGTAGATAGCGGGTAACACCTGTGGAATCACAGTAATCTCTAAATGGAGTTGGATGGCTTGGGTTCCCTGTTTATGATATGTTTTGCAGCTGCCTGTGCTGAAAGTTTCCCATTGTTTAGGATTTTTTGGTTTCTCTTTGGAATTGGCCTGTGAGAAGGGCAAGCTGGGATTATTGAATCATTGTCTCTTTGCACCATCATGTTGGAGGATAACTCCAGAGCACTAATTTCCCTGCTGCCAAAGGCTGGCCGTTTGCTTGCAGCACCTGGCGGTGGTTGTAGCCTGCATCTCCTGGAGCTTTTTGTTTTGCTCAGAAGCTGCATGAAACGGCTGCTGTGTATTTGCATGTGTGCTCCTCTCTCTCCTAGGGGTGTGTATTTAACATGCCCCTTATCTGTTTTTTTCTCCAAGTTGTTTTCCCTTGCATTAGCTCAGCAAGCATTATGCTCATGATGTGCCTGGTTGTTTCCTTTTCTTTTTTTTGTTTTTCTTCCACTGTCTGCATGGTTGGTTTGTTTGTTTTGAGCTTTTTGTTTATTTACTTTGAAAAGTCCTTGGAGCCTGGGCACAGTCAAATAGATCCCTTCCTCTGCCCTCGGAAGATTTTAGTCATGGTTTTTGCAGCCTTTTGAGTAAACTTTTTATTGCTTTTTTTTTTTCCTTCATTTTAACATCCTCTAATGAGATGCCTTCTATTAATTACATTACCTGATCCAATACCTTTAAAACACAAACCTTCTTAGCTCTGGTTTTACAAGTTTATTACACGTTAAACTTCCAGTCACGTTTGTTGTTGCAGTAAATTTCTTCCAGTCCACTTTTATTTATTCCGAACACAACTTTTAACGGTGCTTTTTGGTATCTTACCAGAACTTCACAAAGCTGTGCCATTATCATAAATACTTGTTTTTCATAAACAACTTTCTTCTATTACATTAATTCAGGTATCTTTTATAGCTCATAAACACTCTCTGTTAAACCTAATGCACACACGCATGCATTTTTATGAGTTGGTTTTTAAAGTGTATTTCAAAAAGTTCTGGTAGGTTTCCGTGTGGTCCAGCATAGTTAGTGCAACTCGTTCTCACTAGGAGTTACTCAGCTGAAATGCTTGGAGAGTACAGCTGCTTTTAGGGCAATACTCTGTGTTAAAAACCAGCATTATTTTTCAGGAAGTTATTTTAATTTTTATGAGATACTAACTCCTACCCAATGGTGTATAAGGTTACAACTTGATGAAGGCTTTATGGTTTGGCCACCATGGCTCAAGCAGTTTTTAATTATGAAGCTCTATTCTATAATTTTTCCCCAGATTTCTTATTCCTGAATGGATCTGCCTGTGAGATGTGGAGTAAAGGGGGCTCTTTTCTGCAGGGTCATTACTTCTTTCACTGTGGGAGTTTGTGTTGAGTGAGGCAAGATATTGCGGAGCCGGCAAGGATGATGTCTGCGCTAGGAGAACAGAATGCCCATGCAGAACAAATTTAGTGGCTCTGTAATTTGCTTTGTTGTATAAATCTGGCTTTACTATGTGACTAGAATGTGATCTTTATTTTTTGGATCATTTGTGTACACATATGAGGTAATAGCTCATTGGGGATCTCATCTGGTGGTCTTTGGATGGACCACACAAATAAGAAAATACTGTCTTTGCTATAGGCTTGATTCAGTACGTTTAGATATGACTTGACATCTCAGTGGTAAGGATGAATAATTTTCCATTAAATTATCTCCCTCTGTTCTGTATCCTGAATAAAACAGTGGATTTTGTTGCAAAAAATGTATGATTGTGTATGGAGGAACAGTGTTATTGTGTGGAACTAAAACCCACATAAGTTGCTTTAGCTTAACACTTCCTAATTCTTGGATGTCCAGTTTTGTTATGTTAATTTTATTCTAAAACCGAATATTTTTAAATAAGAATTTATATGCAGGCAGTATCCCTTGGGTGATGCCAAAAAGTATAATCTCTCTTTTTTTTTTTTTTTTTTTTTTCCCCCCCCCCCCTCTCGTTGGAAGAGGCTGGAGGGATTCTTAGATCTTTCAGGCTAGGAGCTAGTGATGGGGAAAATTCACGGATCTGTTTCCCCGCCTCTTACCCAAACCACAGAATATGATTGTAAACTATTCTCTTCCTGCTGCAAGAACTTGAAGTGACCACCAGCCTTTCTCCCTTCAAGGCATAGCTCTTTTCCAACTTTTTTTATCATCGCTAAAGAACAGGAGCTGGGCTGACTAATATGCTATGAGGGGGCAGGAGTAGTGGGCAGGGGAACTAAATAAAGTACTCATAGTTAAACTGCCTGTTGAGATAATATAATTGTGGACAATGTGGCAACGAGCCCAGTGTAAATGCACATTTTGATAAATGTGATCCTTGAACAGTAGCGTGGGTTGGTGCTCCTCTTGCTCCCTGGAGGCATTGTGCTCCGGCTGCTCCCTGGTGTCGTGCTTGGAGCTGCGCGCTCGTGGGCGAGTTCTGGGTTTAGGATGTCTTCACTGTGAGCAGCATCAGGGACTGAGTGACCCTTATGCAGCAGCTTTTACAGCCAAGAGTGGCTGGTTTCAGGAGAGCAGTGCCCAGGGCACACCGAACGGTGGCTGAACAGATCTGCAACCTCCTAAATTCTGACACATCGTTGTTCTCATCAAAGGGTAAGTTGTGCATTTCAGGAACAAACCGGTCTGCTTTGAAGACTGTCATAGATGCTCTCATGGAGAAAATTGTTACCTTTTCAAAAATGCTTCCCCTGCTGGAAATAGAGAAATCGGCATGAACAGAGGAGAGGTCTGTAGTACTTGACACATAGCAGCCAGACAGAACTGCAGTCTCTCTTGTTCTTTTTCTCATTCTCTCATCTCTCTGCCTGAACAGAATTCATTGCACAGGACATGCTGTAATTTGTTTTTACAATGAATAATGTTCCAGTTTATCCTCAGGGACAGTTGGGTTAGCAATCTCACACCGACCTCGACACCCTGATATTGTACAATGCAGGTCATGTTGGTTGTTTTAAGCAGAAAAATTATTTAATTTGGTTTTATTTCTAGTAAAAGGGGCCTAATAAGGAAATGTTTGTGAGCCTCCTGCCCAGGTGATAATATATTTTCTCCCTATATAAAAGTATTTAGCTAGTTGTAGTATTTGATTTGATTTACAGGCTGATCAGAGAACTAGATGGATTTATTACCTTGAGTGCTAACACTTGGGCTCTCCTCTCTTTTATCACTTTACAGAGACTGAGTTTTGAGCATCAATCCATGTTTTAAAATAGTTCTCATGAGGTGTGATTGACACCATTGAAATGAATGGGCATCATTAAGCTTCCAAAGGTTGTACAGCTTTGTGAGCAAATGCATTTAGCTTACAACTGAAGTGAAATCAGATTCCCTACATCTGTTTGTTTGCAGAGGACACTAGCCAATTCTAGAATAGAATCAGAGAATGGTTTGGGTTGGAAGGAACCTTAGAGATCATCGAGGTATTGTAGGATAGCAAGCAGGCAGCAACCACTCAAACCTTCAAAAAAGATTGGTCATCATGTTGATCCATTAGAACTGAAGCTGGTCATTGTACATTTGGTATTTGCACTGTGTTAAGGGTAAGAGGGCCTGAGTCACCCTGCAGAATTCAGGCATGGACCAATGTGAATCACCTCTGACTAAGGCACCCCCAAGCAAGAAGCTGCAATTGCTCAGCAGCTGAGGGTGAAGCTGCGTGCGTGCCGTCCTGCTGCCATGGCACACAGGCAGCCTCCAAGCATGGCGTTGTTAGTTTGCCTCCGTACGGATTAATAACTGAATTTTTTACAGCCATGGCTTCATAGGAAAGCTGAAGGAAATGATATTCCTGGTGAGCTTTGGATCAGGCCAACAGCAAAGAGGATGTGTACGGATACTACTCCTTTATCCGTTTTAGGAGGTTGAAGACCTCTGCCCTCCTCAGCCATGGCCAGCTGTGTGGAAAGGGAGTCATAAAAAGTCCATGTGAAAAAAGCTGTTTCAAGAACATTTGTAGGCAGCTTTCATAGAATCATCGAATCATTAAAGCTGGAAAAGCCCTCAAGGATCATCAAGTCCAACCATCAACCCAACACGACCTAACCCACTAAACCATGTCCCTAAGCACCACATCTACACTTTAATGCAAACCACATGTTTTCCTTTTTGCAGTAAGGATGGTAAGATACTTCCAGTGCTTGAATCAAAATGTTGCTGATTAAAAGCCAGTGGATCCCTTTGAAATTAATTGGAACTGCTTTCCACTAAGCAGAGATGAGAATTTAGCTTGTGTATGAAACAAAAAAGATCTAAAGTCTCCACTTCAGGTTTTTGTCATTTAAGAGACACACTGGAGCTGAGTTACTGATGTTGAGGCTGTTCTCCACCCCTCTCTTCAGCGAGGCAAGACCAGGGAAGAGCATTTGTTCAGGTAACATCTCTTCTGGGCTGTCAGTCATTAGAAGCCTTTTTCCCATGTTTGGGTGGTAGCAGGCGGCTGCCTGTGATGGATCCTGTTGCCCAGAGAAGGAGTAGACAGAATCTGCTTGATTTGTGCTTCTAGGAAACAGAGAAGCCAGGAGTGGCTGCAGGGCGATGGGGCTCAGGAGGGGTCTGCTCCAAAGGCGCATCCATCCTGTAGCGGCCGTGTGGTGCGAGGGCTGGCTGGGGCTTGTGGGACTGGGGCTCTGGGTCTCCTTTTCTGGGGTCTTCTGCAGCTGATCAAACACCATGAAACCTGTTGGCACCCCTGGGGTGGGTTTACCTCCCAGGTCCTGTGCGGTGCTGGTGTTGGGTGTGCCCAGCTGCAGGGGATGAAGGATCTTGCGCGTGGTGCGTATCCATCTCTAAGCCCTTCACAGCCCCTCCGGTAAACCTCTGCTGATGTTGGGTGGGTTCTGTGGTGTTCAGCACATAACTGAAGATAATCTGCTTCCACAGCAGTGAGACTCGTTTTCATATTCCTGGGAGTGACTGGCTGCCAGCAGTACATCAGCCCTGTGTTCTCCTCATGTCATGGTTTGTGTGGTCTCTCGGCTCTTTCATGAGCATCTCTCCATGTATCAATGAGAATCTCAACCCTACCTTAAAGCCTAAGTTCTCTTTTTGAACTTTTTCTGACGCGTAAGCATTTGGCTAATAAATTATTCCATAAACCCAATGTATATGCTCTCATGTTCTCATATGCAGCCTCATCTGTTGGGATTTTTGATTTGATGAATTTTTTAGCTGCTTAATGCTCTTCCTGGGCACAGGCAGCCCAGCTGGTCTTTAGTTGCCTCTGGGTCCTGCACTGACCCACTGTTCTGCTGAGCAGCGAGTCTACAACCTGACCCAGCTGGTGTGTGGCTACCCAGAGGTCCAGAAGAGCCATTAGTCCAGTGTGAGTCTTGGTGACTCGATGTGGCAGGAACTCTTCCCAGCATAATAGTTTTACATTCATTATTCTTCATATCTAAATGAATTGCCTTGTCTTTCTATCCAATGGCAAATTTCATGTTTCATTTACAGTAAACTCTTCCATTATCCCATATATGCCAGGCTTCAGCATATAATAGATTTTCCTCCTTATTATTTCAAAAGAAGTCTTATCAATAAAAAGAAAATTAAAATGTGTCATGATGATTTGGAGAGAAAATAAATACACTGAGGCTAAGCTTTCATCCCAATTAAATCTTGACAGTAAGAAATACCTTGTGGGGGGGAGATTTATAAAGTTTTAGAGAATGTGAAGTAATGTTTTCTTAAAGAAAAATCAATTCTCCTTTAGTACGTTTTTCTTTTTTTCAGGAATATAGTGGGATTTCTTCTTCTGTGAGATTATTTCTCGTAATAATTTTCTCTTGTAATACTACTCGGTTACAGCTCATGCAATGGCAGCCAGACTGAATTTCTGAGTCCCGTGACCCTCTGGACTTCAACCCTCTAGATTTCACCTTCATTGGCTTCTAATATTTAATATTTCCTGATTCCTAGAGCTGCCTTGGCATTGATGTTTTGAACGGCTTACGTCACTTTGCTGTCCGTTCATCTTCGGGGGGGAAAAAAAAGATACATTCCTACTTGCTGCCCTCCATCAGGTGTGAGATACCCGACGGAAGGAAGTGGTTGGCACTGTTATTAGGGATGAGAGCGGGTGACCGAATGTTCCTAGCAGCTAACGGATGTGAATCTGTATGTTGCGTGTGCTGACTTAATCTCTCCTTCTGTTTTTTTGGAAACATGCAAACAAATATCCTTAATAGGAAGGAAAAACCTCCCCCAGGCATTACATAATTGTTATATCATCTTTATATTGTCTCTTACTGGTATATTCAGTACGCCAATTACAAAAGCAAACAGACTATGCCTACCAAAACCATCATCACTTGCCATTTAGCATGCTCATTAGAAATGCCTTATTAGCATATGAATGTCTATATTAGCTTTTAAAACATCGTGCTTCTCTTAGCATGCCTACTACTGCTGACAGTTATAAAACCAATTACCAGTTGTCAACTAATATGCAAATAGCCTACTGGGTTGTTATAATTTCCAATAACTTTTAATACTTTCCCATTGAACAGAAATACCGAGTTCCAACGAGTTCTCGTTTGCAGTAATGAGGGAGCCGACAACAGGGTGAGCTTGTAGCAGGCGAGGCTGGGGGTAGTTGAGGGGTATTTTGATACCCACGTAGAACCGAATCCTCCTCACTCAGCTTCTCATACCTCCAAATATCGAAAGTGTCTGTTTCTCACCGTTGCCTGGGTTAAGGGGTTGACCCAGCACTGCTTTTGGAGGGTGAGCTTCAGAATGCAGAATGAGGTCGGTTCAGTGGGTCAGAAATGTGATTAGGAAGAAAATTTGTTTGCGAAGCAGCCAGCAAATCATACCTGCTATTATGAGATCAAGCTTATAAGTGCTTTGGAAAGGTGTGTTATTTATTGCTGGTTTTGTTATTTGAACATGACAGAAGGAATAAAAAGAGTACATGGGTAGTTCAGGCTGAGATTTGCAGCTTCATTTTGTAGCACTGATGTTTGTATGAGCATTTACAGTTTGGGGAGCTCGTGTTAACATCGGGATTTCTCTGGGTCTGTGTAATCTCAGAAAAGCAAAAGCACAGTTACTCCTTGTGCGCCGCCTTTTCCCTGCAAATTTTCTAGCTGAGGCTCTGCATTTCCAAAATTTGTGTGCCTTAAAATCTACTATTTCAGTGAACCAGAATTTATGCATCTTGCAAAATCCACATAAAGATGGGCAGGCAGCGTGCCTTCCCCTCCAGCCAGGAGAGCCATCAGCAAGGAAGAAAACTTGCACCAAGCCTCTGACTTGCCCCACGAACAGGCTCTCCCCCCTTAACCCCTCTTGTTCCCGGCAGTGCTGCACGGGCAGGTGTACCGGTTTTGTACCCTGGAGGGGACGTGGCTGCTGAAGGAGAATTCAACCCTGCCCTGGAGGAACCTGTCTGAGTGTGAGGCTTCTGACCAGGTAAGAGTTTTCCATCTCTTGCTGCTTTTTGTTGTCGTTTAGGACAAAAACAGTAGAGAGGAAGAATATAGGCTGGAGCACCTCCCCTACGAGGACAGGCTGAGAGAGTTGGGGTTGTTCAGCCTGGAGAAGAGAAGGCTCCAGGGAGACCTTAGAGCAGCTTCCAGTGCTGAAAGGGGGCTACAGGAGAGATGGGGAGGGACTCTGCATCAGGGGGTGTAGTGACGGGACAGGGGGTAATGTATTTAAATTGGAAGAGGGCAGATTTAGATTAGATATTAGGAAGAAATTTTTTCCTGTGAGGGTGGTGAGGCAGTGGCCCAGGTTGCCCAGAGAAGCTGTGGATGCCCCATCCCTGGAGGGGTTCAAGGCCAGGCTGGATGAGGCTTTGGGCAACCTGGGCTAGTGGGAGGTGTCCCTGCCCATGGCAGGGGGTGGCACTGGATGATCTCTAAGGTCCCTTCCACCCCAAACTATTCTGTGATTCTATGCCCGTGCATTTTTGTTGTGTCCAAGTAATCTTCCCTGATTCATCCTGGGTGCCTCGCTTCAGTGATCCTAGAGGTAAGGGACGTCAGGTCTCTCCCCTTCAGCAACGTGGAAGGTAGATGAGAGCAGGTTGAAATGTACGTTAGAGACCCAAGAGAAGTGACCCCGGCAGTCCCGGCTGCTGTGCGGGGCAGGGGTCTCTGCTGCAGCCCCCGAACCAGAGGAGTGACCTAATGTTGTTCCTTTGCCTTTATTTTCATGGGCACATCGTTTCAATAAAGCGACTGTTCTCTCTGTCCTGTTAGCAGCTAGTAAGGTGGTTTCAGAGGAACTGAACTGAAGGATATTTGCTCTCCACCTTTGGGCAGGGGGCAGCCCCTGCTTTTTGTTTGCTTGGGGTTTTTTTGTCTCTTTGCCTTAATTTGCCGCGGGTGATGGAATTAGACTTGTCGGTGTTGTTTTCTTGCCCTGGTGCTTTATGCTCTGCAGGGAGCTGAGGCGCCTGGCACCGAATGAAGGGGAGCGCAGGGATTTCCAGGGGGGTTTGTCAGCCGTTGGCGTCAGCTAGCGCAGCGGCTGCGTTCCTGGGACACGGGATAGCGTGACTGCTGTGAGCCTCCTCGGGCGATGCTTTTCCTCCCAGAAATTGAGTGCGCTCTCCTGTCCCGGGGCAGCGGGAACTCGTCCATACCTGGCCAAAACAGTTCGAGCCTGTGAAATTGCCAAGTGCTGTGGGATGTGTCACCTCTTCAGCTCCTGTTGCTTTGTGCCTCATTCTTCAGAAGGAATAAATGGCTGCAGACTAGGAGATGGGGAAAAGAGGTAGTTTCTAATTCCCCAAATATGTTAAATTTAAATTTTTTCCTTTAATTTGCAGCCTTATTCCTTGTCCCTTCCCTATTCTGGGGTATCCCAGCAGAGCCTGTCCTCTTAACACAAAGCGTGAGCCTGGTTGTTTGATTTTTCAAGAAGAAAAGAGGTGCCAAGAAGATACCTAGTGGTAACGCTTGGGCATTTGGCACCTGCATCTGAGTTGCCACGGACTGATTGGGACTTTGAAACCCTGCGTGCATGGATGGTGTCACTCCCTGCAATGGGAACAGCCCTGTTAGTTTTTCCATCTAATGTCTATAGAGCCCCCTAATAACCCACTTTATTTTATGCATCTTGTACATGAGAATGAGAGGTTGTTTTGTTTTCTGTGTATTATCTTATAACTGTTGCTCAAACATAATCCAAAGGGTTTGTGAGTAAATCCTTATAAAATAAAATTGTTTCCTTCAAGTGTGCAACGCACTTTTGATCTGCATAGATTTTTTTTTTTAAATTGTCAGGTCTCCGTAGTTTCCCTGAGCTTTGATACTGAAGAGATTTTTCTTTTCATAAGGCAGCTCTCATATTATTAATTTTAAAACGTTGGCCTAGCAAATCCCGGAGGAACAGCCTGTATGTTCACCTTAAATCCTCCTGGCTGTGCAGAGTACATCTGAACAGCTCTACTTATTTCTGAAGTACAAGGAATATATTTCTGGGTATAGCACAGGTCTCGGGAGTCAATTGCAGAATTAGCAGCTCAAGGAAAAGCAGTAAAATACATGAGTCTGTTTAGGCAAAGATACGTGCTTAGAAATGAACCGGAGTAGAGAATACGGATGTGCCTCAGAGCCTGTGTTATGAGCCAGACCTGCCTGTAGCTTTTCAAATACCTCTCCTCTCCCTAAAGATTGGATTTGGGCCGGTGCTTTCAAGCCAGGGTCTCAGCAGGGAATCTGAAGAGAGCCCCAGCCCAGGACTGTCGGGGGGTGTGAGCATCCCTGCTGCTCTGGCCAGCACTGGCTCACTCCCTGACAGGCGATGCTGCAACACCCAGGGCGTGAGATGGTGTCGGGCTAGCGTTCGGTACCAGGAGGTTGCATAGTTGAGGCAGAAGAGAGACTATTTGGGGGTAGAAAAGAGTTTTTTATATGAAGGCAAGGCGTGCTTTGCCTCAGAGCCAACGAACGGGACCTGGCTTGTTTTATTTCAAAGAATAGATGCAGCCAAAACCCTCCTTCCCCCCCCCCTCGTTACAGCAAAAAGGAGACTTGCTTTAAGTGTTCAAGTCTGCAAACATCACCTTTGGCATTTTTACTACGGGGTTGAGTTGTGTCTTTGCTTCCTGCCATCTGTTTAAGACTTGCTTGTGCGGTAATTCATGCCTCTCCAACATTATGATGAAATAATGTCACTTTATCTATTTTCTAGCCTGGCTGCAAAGCCCAACTGTTTGAACAAGCACCTGGGAGCAGCTGGGGAATTAAGATTAAATTTATATTTCTTTAGAACATATGAAAAGTGGACGACTGATTTGATGTATGCATTTAAACGTGAAAGTAGGAGAATGACTTCTGGTTGTCATTAAGAAACGTTAGAAAGCAGCTGGGAGAAAAGAACTGAAGCCTGTTG
>NW_010116873.1:0-17532 GCF_000699245.1 Pterocles gutturalis
GATGCGGGGCTCCAGGTGTGCGGTTTGTACGGAGCGAGCCCTTCTCTGTGCCCACATGCTCTGGGAGCAGGTTGCGGGTTTTTAACCCGATGGTTCTGAATTACTCGGTGGCGGGGTTGCAGGAAGATGTTTTCGGTTGCGTGCTCACAGCTGGTTAGTTTATGTCGCTTGGGTCTTGGAATGATTTCTGGGCATCGTGCGGCGACCCTGGTTGGATGGCCTCAGTTTTCCAAGTAAAAGAGGGATCCTTCTTCTCTTTTTAATGGAACAGAATGTTCTTAATCAGTTAATGAATTTATTGTACAAATAATAAAAGAGCTTTTCAATATGCTGGTATACTAGTGCAAATACTCTTACACACACTGGTTTACAGAGATTTTTGGTAACCATGAATATTCTTTTGAATAAAAGTTGTTTATTGAATATTCATGAAGAGTTGGAGGAAAAAGAGGTCATGAATATGAAGAGGCCTAATTTGGTGGAGTTTCTTTGCAAAGAAAAAGGCAGGCATTCTGTTTTGCTGTCTACTTTTTTCCCACTTATAATGGCATTCACATTTAATCCAGCAACTATAAGGTTTACTGGAAAGATGAAACTCAGGTATTTGCCTTTTTAGTAAATTATTAGTGTTTTGCTACTGAAGGCTCAGCATATGTATAACATTATGCTGTCTTTGCAGGGAAGTGTACACAACTTTGTCCATAATTCCTTCAATTTATGACTGGGAATGAGTCAGTTATTTAACCAAAGCAAAAAATAAAAATGGACAGAATTCTGTCTTCCTTAAATGTGTTCACTTTTCTGATGAAAGGTATGAGGAGAAATTTTAATCAGAACTTTGTCCCTTTTCTTCAAAAACCAGCTTTCAGCAGGCTACAGCTGGGGAAAAAAAGAAAAGTTAAAATCTTAAGTTGGGGTTTTAATTTCCTGGTAGTTAAAGAAAATAAATTTTCATTTTAGCCTTACTTTCAAAAAAAATAAATCTTTTTTATTTAATCTAGAAATTAAGATACTTTTAATGTTTACAGACATCTGTAATTTATGGTACTTTTTGAAAACTTGAAACAACATAAATGTTCAACTGATTTAAAATTCAGATACAGTACATAGAGGTACAGTGAGAGAAAGGAATGAGTTGAAAATCCTCCATATATTAGAGAAGGTTATCCCAGTCAAACTTGGGCACAACATAATTCGGATGTTTTTAAAACTCTCAAATAAAGATATTTTAAATAATAGGGAAGACATTTAAAGTGATAAATGGCATCACTGTTTACCTCACTAAGTCCTACTCACTTTCCATGGCTGCTGGATGCCTATGTGTGATTTTTAAAATGTCTGCCAATCTGTTTAATTATTTTTAGCAATTAAGGTTGTAATTGGTGGATGTTGCTTCAGCTTCTTGCCGTGTTGACTGATGTCTCAATGTGTACAATCTATGTCATGCCATATGTTCCTTGCTGGCTCCTATTAGGAAGAATGATTTTTTTCTTTCTAATCAGTTTTTTTGCTGGTATAAGTACAAAACAAAAAATCAAAATGTACTGAGTTTGTTTCTCCATGGCTCTGGTCTTTGTATCTCTTCTCCTAAATGTTGCAAGTGGATATGAGTTGCCAATGAACAGAGAGAATTCTTCCTTGCATGTTATTCTGTGCTCACTTTGTCCAAGGAAAAATCGTTCAGAAGGTAGCAAGCCTTGTGGGGATCCACTAACTCCCAAATTACAAGCATAAACCACTAACTTTACTGAGCCCATAGAAGAAATAAGAACATCTTTATGCCTATTATACCCACTTTGTAACTAATGTACCTTTTTTCAAGGTGGTATGCAGTCTTTTTTAGACTGTAAAATAGAAACAACTGAAGCCCCAAGATGTATACCTACCTGCCCGTGGAGTTTGCTGTGGATAAATGAGTGTGCTGGAGAAGAAGCGTATTAGGAAGAGAGTGGTTGTAGGAAGTTTGCAGTTCTGTTAGTCCAGGATTCCTTTTGTCAGCGGAAAAAGTGATCTTGTTCCCATTTTTAGTATGTTTATAGAAGAACTGAAAAGGGGAAGGTAAAACCTGTTTTAGAGGTTTGGTTTTTATTTTTCTGGTGAAGACGAACTGTATCTTTACATATTGATACAGTGTCTGCTAGAGATGGTTGCTAAATTAAATTTACTCGATGGGCTGCTGTTTTTATTTGTATAATGGTGCTTTTGATGAAAGATACAAAAAGATAGTACACATCATAGAGGAGGCACTTCCTAATGTTTTTCAAGCACTGTTTAAAAAAGAAAAAATGCCACATATTAGCAGCACTAATTAGTAGTGGGGAGCCTTGGATTTTATAGGGTGGAAAACATTTTTATCATTTGTGCAGAAGCTTCAAAGCTTGATTTTAAGTGCTTGACTTATGGTGATGAGAACTGAAAGATGACGATGAGAAAGAGTAAAAAATATTTGCATAGCAAAACCAATTTGGCAACTAAATTTATAAATTTTGCAAATGAGGGGGAAAGCTCATTTCATTCTTAAAGCAAGATCTCCAGAATTTAGTTCTTTTTTTTCTCCTAGTATTCTATGAAGGCAATTTGACACTGTCCTTTAATATGAATATTATTTCATATGAGCTTTATTTGAAAAGCAAGCTTAGGTATTGAACTGTATCACAGATCCACATTTGGTAATTGTTAGTGCCAAAAGCTGCTAAGGACAAACACATATTCTCAGTTTCACCCTATGAATCCTTTTATCATTAGCCCAGATCTCTTGAGTATGTTCTACACCTGTGTACTTGCAGACCTCCTACAGATTTTGATTAAAAATCCAGTGCTGTGGTACCAAATCTGAACTAAAAGATCTGCAGTGAAGACCAAAGAGGGCGACATTGCTGTGTTCTAGCAATTACTTTGTCTGATTGCAGGCAAGATAATCCTGAGGTAGAGGAGTTAGTTCTTGTTAATTCAAGCTACTGTTTATTCAGCACCTGCAAGGAGAAAGAATATTTTTCAGAAGTAATTTAAAATCCCAACTTTAGAGTTACAGATATGTTGCAATTTGAACAATAAGAATTGTAATAGAAGAGCTTATAAATCCGAATAATGTAAACATAAAAATTCCACTTGGATATGTTCCAAAACACACTCAAGACATTACACAGAAGCAGTCTAGAAATCCCCAGCCTAACTAGTCTGGCATACAAGGTCGTATTTCCAAACCTATTAACTAGGTCTATACTATTAAAATCAGCCTGACTCAAGAGTTCACTTTGAGACAACACTGACATTCACACATAAAAAAAGCTCCTGAAGACAGTTTTGACAGCAACTTCATAGCTGATAGTACTTGAAAAGACTAGATGCCAGGGTTGCCTTTCTGCTGCCTCTCGACTAACGGGTCTAGGTGTCCTGCTCCGGCAGGGGGATTGGACTAGATGATCTTTCGAGGTCCCTTCCAATCTCTAACATTCTGTGATTCTGTGATTCTGTGGGTATGGTTGGTGCCATCTCAGACAACAGCCTGCTGTTCTTGAGCTGGGGTCTAGGTTTCACTGGTGTACTCAGACTAGTGTGAACTATAAAGTCTCTATTTCCAGTGCTGCTCCACTAAATCAGAATTGCTTGGGCAGCTATAAAATGAGCCTGAAGCATACTGTGCGAATTATTAACTATTAATCAAGTGGCTTGTGGTAGCGCCTGGGGACGGAGATTCAAGCCCCATTATGTAAGGCAGTGTGCAGTTCTTAAAGAAGGACGTAGAAGGATTTTCCCTTTTAAAACCAGCTACCACATCCAGGTTGATTCTCCTTTTTACCCTTCTGTCCATCCTTACAACTCCAACACCTTGGCACTTGAACTGCTAAATTCATTTTGTGTGGCTCCATCTGCTATTTTTTTCCTGCAGGCTTACAGGAAGGGGAGGGGTGCTGTTGCAGGATGCGTATGACTTCAGCCTACCTGAGAAGTATTAAAATACGAAATTCTGATCTGTTTGTAATCAGGTATTTTCATGTCGTTTTGAGCAGCTGGCTTCCCTTATGTTCCTGAACTTTTTCAAACAAAAAGAAGTTGTAACCTGAAGTCTGCTAGATTTACTCCTTTGTGGTGCATTTTGGCAGCTGATATCGCTGCCGGGAGGAGGGATGCTTCCACAAAAGACACCATGCTCAATACATTTTTGGCCATCGTGAGTCACACTGTAAATCAGCCTGTTAGGCTGGCATTCTCAATTGCCTATAGATTCCAGATCTCACTTTCTTATGTTATCGTTTTTTGGCAGATAACTATCAACAGGTGTGATTAGCAGTGATAGGGAGCATGTAGTGATGGTGGTTGAAGGCTTTCACCAAGTCCTTAAAAGGACTTTTTTCAAAGAGGGTGAGATATTTTGTGGCTAACAGTTGGTTTTGATTAGAATAAGACTCTTTCCTCCTGCTGTTACCCTTCCCACTCATCCGGAATCTGAAAAATAAGGTGAAAACTGCTGGAAGAGTGCTGACTCTGATGTTATTTTTGTGAAATATTGTGGGAACAGTTCCATAATAGAGCAAGTGACAAACAGCCACATTCCAGCTGGCAGGAGGAAAAGAAGGATGGATGAGAAGGGAGGGTGACGGGCTTCAGAAGGAAATATTAAATGAAGAGGGGAGAGGAGAATAAGAAATTTAAATAAAGCATGAAACGTCAGAGGGAAGCTGAGAAACTAGTGTATTGAGAATGGAGAGAAAAAGTGACAGTAGAAATGGAGAGATAAGTGAGACAGGCAATAGTGGAGTTTTTTTGTGATGATAGTGTAAGAAATTCGACAGAACCTCCGAAGATAAAGCTAAATTAGGTGTTCAGAATTAGAGGAAAATCAGCAAGTGTACTTCACATAAAGTACTTAAAAATTGAGGAGAAAATGTAAAAGAGCAACAAAAACTCTTGAGAAATGGTATCTAAACAGTGTTTGAATATCATTTGTATGTAAAATTTAGAAACTGGTAAAATATCTTAGGCAACTGTCATAGTGACTGACTTAAACTGGCATAGCAGACAGGAGAAACTCTTCAGTTCGTATTCACCAGTTTGGAAATGTTTCCCTTCTAAACAGATCATTCATTGGCATCTAAGCAGTCACCTTTCGTTGCTTGACACCTCTATCCCCGGGGAAGGGTTTGATGAACTTGTAAACAACCACTATGCTTTGAAGTTGAGATGAGCATGAGGGTAGACAGCAGACATCACATATGTGTGCCAACTGTGGAAGTTCATAATCGGACTCCTGTCCAAGTAGGTGACTGTTTGGAAGGATGTGCCACTTGTACTTTTGCTTTCAACTGCATCAGCTTTGAAAAAAAAAAAAAAAACGGAGCAAACAAACCAACCACAAATCAACACTATGAAGCTTGTCAGAGCTTCATTTAGCTTCATTTCTTTCAGAAGGTGTCAGGTGTACCTGCATACTGTTCCTTCAAAAAGGTGGATCTGCGGACTGACCCTCTGCAGTGCCTGAGGTCTATCTGAACACACGGAGTATGACCAGGGCTTGTCTAGATATCCCCGGGGCCATGGGAAAAAGGCAGTGACAGACACTTCCGACACCTCAACGTGGATTCCTTAGCCAAAAAAGAGAAGTTGTAAGAGTTTGTTTTCCAAGCCTGGAATGTAAACACAAATCTGCTTGAAATCTTTCAATGAAAAAGTGCCAGGGTCTGAACTCCCCTGAGAATGTATGGCTTCATTCTCATCATGGGAATCACTAGGTAACCATACAGGGAGAGGCAAAAGCTAGTCAACGTGCTTTGGTGGCTTCGGTTCTTGAAGGATCATGCATTTATTTGCATGACTTGCAAAATTTTCAGGGTTTTGTGAAGCTCATGCCAAGGTTTTTGGTTCTGAAACAGTACTGAAATGAGAATAGATCTCTTTGTGAAATTTCCAGTGTTCTCCATGATCAGCACAGCATCCCTCGAGGGTTTTGTTCTTGCTTTAGGTTATGGCTGAAATTAGTAAGATAAAAGACAGATGATAATTTTGAAAAGTTAATTGAAGTTTAATGAAGTTCGGAAGTTTCAAGTCAAGCTGAAACTCTAAGCAGAATATTCTGGTTGCTTTCTGTTTTCTTTTGAATTGCTTATCATTAAGGAATAGGTGAATACCTGAATAAAGTATTTGGGTAATGCCTATTGCAGATATAATAAGTGGAGACATCTTTAACTTTAAAAGACAATGCTTGTATTAACCTTCCCTTCTCCCTCATTCTCAACCGAGTTGCCAGTTGTCCACATTGTGTGATATAGCCGAGTTTCCAGGAGTATGAACGAGAGATAACTTTGCTCCACTCTCTCATTTCACAGTGGTTAATACTTACTAAGTTTCCGTCTGCCACCAAATCCTAAAAGATATCTTCCAAAAATGAGAACACCTGCTTTCATGGTTAAAAGACATAACTGAGTAAATCTTTATATGCTTACACAGAAATTTCTAAAGATATTGTTATTTTGGAAGGTGTTCAAGGCCTTGCTGTGAGGGACCAACTTTGATAATCTTTTTAATACAGGTAATGACGAGATGTGAAATACTGAGGTAAAGATATGCCTTGCTTTGAGAATGGTAAATAAAAAGGAAAGAGCTTAAAGAAAAAAAAAAAACAGGTTTTAGGGTTTTACAAGCAGCTTTCTTTTGTTTACATGCTTTCATAAAAACCTCACTCTTGAAAAACTGTCAAGGGAAATAATGTGATGTTGTAGATGTTGTCAGTACCTTTTTGCAGTTTGATTTCTCACAATAACAAGCCACAAAGTTTCAGTATTGTTCCCAGCATCACTGCAGTTTGGAGTATTTGGTTCATTTGGTTCGTGGAAGTGCTACAGCTTATATCCGCATCTGTATCTTTGCAAAACTTCTCAGGAAATTTGAGCACAATTGTATAATACAGCAGTAAGCTTCTCTGTCTCAGCTGGCTTGAGATCCAGTCAGCTTTCTCTGAATTACTTGGGGATGAAATCAAGGAGGCAACTGAAAGGTGTCCAAAGCCAATTCCCCAAATGATACTTTCATCAAATTGCAGAAGCAGTTTCAACTAAAACACTTTAAAGGATTATTTTTCTCAATGGAGAACTGGGAAATTTGTTGCTTTCCATTCTGACTTTGATTGAAGTCAGACTTTGAAATCTCCAGAGTAGTACTGTAAGATGAAAAGAAACCTGGAGGAACTGGAAGCATTTCCCGGATCACTGAACCATTGCACTGTCTTCTCAGGCTGTACATCCGATAACACTATGTGAAATAAAATTTCCATCCTTCACACAGCTCTGTCCAGGAGCAGTGCCGAGTTCTGGCTCATTTTTTATTAAAACGTGGTCAGGAATTTTAAGAGGGTGATTAATCCTTCAGGTCCCTGCTTGATACCAAGAAGACTATACACTATCATGAAAACATAAAAAAGAATGAGTAAAAAGGTGAATAGGCTGGTGCCGTAGTGAGCTATCACCTATATGCTGTTAGTTCAGATGAGACATCAGTGTTCTGCTGCTTCTGCTGCTGAGAGTATTCTGAATGGTAGCGCTTCTGGTCCCCGAGGGACAGAGTAGAGCAGCTGAGACAACATTTAATCCATCAGATGAAGGTACAGTAAATGCCACAGGCAATGTTCAATTTTGTGTGTTAGCAGCAAGGGACAGACATTTAAAAAGTGGAGAAATGGCAACCTTGTGTGATGGGATGTGATGGGGAAACATTGCATTTGTCCTGAGTTAGCCTCTTATGCAATTAACTGTGCTTTCTTTTGCTGCTTCTTTGTGATAGAAACAGCTAATGAGTAGAAAAAAATGAACTGATGATATAAGCATGTTTCCCAAAAAACATAATTGGAAGAATACTGTACGACGCTTGAAAAGATATATGAAACCCATCTATGGGAATCAGAGAGAAGCTCCTGTTTAGTGCTAAGACCCTAAATGACGTTCCTTCTAAGCCAGGAGGGTTGCAGAATAAGGTGACAAGAATGCTTATCAGTCTTTCACAGTACATTATCGAAACAATTTTTTAGTTTTACAGAAAAAAGCTTATGGGATAAGATCTCCAACTGCAACATAGAGAAGACTTATATTTTAGTTTCACTTTGTTTTCTTTAGCCCTCTGTCAGCTTTAGGAACTTGAAACACCTGAAATCTCGTGGTGTGGTTATCACAAGAAGGAATCAAATCCGAACTATTTCAATTGAACATTCCCTGAAGAAGAGATTAAGCCTTCTTATTCTTTCCATTAAATACATACACATACAGCACACACAGGGAAATTGGTGTGACCCGTGCCAGATGCTGTGTTGTGTGCAGAAGTGTCCAAATAGTTCTTCCTGAACACCCTCCGTATCAGAATCAGTGAAGTAGCGTTATAAAGCACCCAAACTGCTTAGCCTTTGCAGAGGCAAACTTTAATTACATCTAGACCCACTGTATGCAGCTGCACCGTGTTTTAGTGAGCCGGATTGCTGTTAGATTGAGGATCTGTGTGGTGCACAACGTTACAGACTGTAATGTCTTGTGCTGCAGAGCATTATTAATTGATTGTTACTAAGAATCTTGAAAGAAATTTGGCCAAATTAAAACAATGGAAAATAACGTAATTAACAAAAATAATGAGTGTCATATATAGCCGAAACTTTTTTTTCTTATCTAGATCAACTACCAAAAAAATCCCATGTTCTGGGAGACAGCACACAACATTAGTTTCTCTGAATAATGCTTTTAAAAATCTGATTGTTTTCACAAGTTGCAAGAGCAATGAGCCCTATTTTTTTATACTGCTCAATTCTGTCCAAAGTATTAGAACCTGGGAGCAAATTCCAATGCCTGTGTCCAGATTGTCCTCTGTCAGCAACCATCCCCACAGGGCAGGGAAGCAGACACACAGGCCAGAAAGAAGTGGGGAGTCTTTCCAGACAGGAGCTGTCAGGGGCTGGAGCACACCTGGGGTATCCTGCCGTACCTACTTTGTCATCAGCATTGTGGGCCAGCCCTAGCAACTACCTGTGAGAACAGCATCTAGACTTAGTTTTCATTTGGTGGGGAGTATTAGCTTGGATAGTGCCCTAGAAGAGAAAACTGAAACTGAAATAAAACACATTCCTTGGAAAATGAAGGACACAAAGGTGTTCATATACAGAATGGCAGTCCTGTAGAGGCAGTCTCACTGCAGTGATTTAATACAGGTATTCCTTAGATATGCTAAAATATTAACATTTGCTGCTAATGAATGAGTTTTTTCGTAACTTTTCATGAAACTCTTTGTTTTCCATTGATTGGCTATGTGACACTTTTTTTATGGCATTGCTTGTTTTGATTTTAAAATATTTACTGGAAATAACTTGCTAAATTCATGGCGAAAACAAGGAAATAAAGAAGCATAGCTAATGAAATCTTCTATCAGCCTTTCTTCATAGAAGCTGAAATTGAAATTTCATTTTAGCCCACAAGTAAATAAACCTGCATAGCCTTATTCCTAAATTCAGGTTTTTTTTGTGCATTAGAAAACTAGCAATTGAAGTGTAAAAATTACACATATTTGGCAAACTCTTCAATACCAGTGCAACTGGGTAATTGTTGGTGGTAACTAAAAAAAAACAAAAAACAAAAAACAAAAAAATTATTTTGTTTCTCTGATTTCATTTTGCCATGCTCTTAGTCAAGTGTCCCACTGTGAAATAGAAGGACACTGACAAGTTGGGATGCATCAGGGACGGGGAAGCTACTAATATGAATGTCAAATATAGTGGTCTAAAATTTATTGCCTGCACTAAGTGCACCAAGGTTTCATAGGGGAAGGTATTAAATCAGCTTACAAAACTGGAGGGGAAAAAAGCTTTTTTCCAGTGCAAAAGGCCAGAACTGTGTTTATTTTTCCAACTTCATTAGTGGTTGTAATATGAGATGTTGCCTCTATCTGCAAAACTTGCTTTGCTTTTATTCTCAGACCATGAGGGCTACAGTGGTACAGGAACTCTGCACTTTCAAACTTCTCACTCATTTATTTCTTCCAATTGTAAAGTCTAGTTTTCTTCCTTTCATACAAAGTTTATTGATTATATACTTCATATCGCAGTAGTTCAAATGTGCAAAATATTACATCTGCTGATTACAGCATTCTGTTATTTGATTTTAAGATCGTTTAAAGCATTGCAAAGATGACACATGTAAATGACTTTAAGAGTAAGTTAAGTTGTGTTTCCTGTGACAGAGAATACCTTGCTTATGACTTAAACCACTCCTTATCAGGGTAATGAAAATATCAACTTAATTTTAGTGACTGTTTTAAAGCCTCTTTCTTAAGAACTACTTTATATGGAAATCTATCTAGCTCTAACAAAAAATCCATTAGGCAAGAGTTTTGGGGTTTTGGAGTATTTTTTTAAATTACTAAATATTTAACTTGAAAACATTTAGAGACAAATCCTATTTTTTCCTTGCTTATGATGTTCCCCAAGAGATGATCAGTATTACAAATGATTAAAAATTCTTATTTTTTAAGGAGTTGAGATGAATTACATGTTCAAATTAGAGGAAGCCTATTTTTAACTAGAAAGCAAGTTTGCAGATTTTTAGTGGTATCATAATTCTGCGTCGTTCAGCTCATATAAATAATTTTGGGTTTACTGTTCAGTTTTGTTTCAGTGATTTAGAAATATAATGATGTTTCAGTAATACGACTACTGAAGTTGCAGACCTTAATGTTGACCTGTCCTTTGAAAAAGCTGTATCTCCAAAGCATTTTACACGAATGCATTTTGTACGTGATATCCAAGCACCAGCTCTGCAATGTTGTGTTCTACTTCCTGCTGGTGCACAGTTGTGAACCATTTCCCAGTTGCTCATTTGTGCTGGTTTTGCTTGTAGAAACACATCTCTCGAGTCGTACTTCATTTTAGCCTTTAGGTGGCAGCATTTGAGAAGAGTTGTAGTTGTGGGTTTGCCACCATCTAGAATGCAATTCATGGACAAGAATTATAAATAGGTAGGACCAGGCATGTAGGTACCCTGCTCAGTATGCAATTCACAGCAAAGTTTATCCAGCAGCATTTAAAATGTAAAAAATATAGGTGTGTGTGACCACTTCCTTCTTAACGCTTCTGTTCTCATTTATGTTTTTGTATATAGAAAGATGTGTATTTCTACTCATGGATGTATATACATAATTTTTGAAAATGCTTTGAATCAAAATGGAAATTTTGTTCTGATTTACTAAATGTGAAACTCTTTATTCCATTCCTGCATTCTCTCTTTTTGTTTCTTTTTTTTTTTTATATATTTTTTCTTAAAAGCAACTTTTGTCTAGGAAAGGAATGAGAAATAAAAGGTCTTGAGTTTAGCCCTCTATTCAGTTATCTTTCAGTCACTTTGGGATGCCTAAATCCCTATGAGCTGAAGATGGTGTGATCAACAGGAGTGTTTTAAAGCGTACACAAAACTTTCCTCTGTTTTAATTAAATGAAAAACAAATGAACAATAAATATCTAATATTGGATTTTATATTCTGTATGTCTACAAGATTTTTATTATTTCTCATGTGTATCGTATTTCATGGCAATAGGTAATCAAAAAGTATACATCCTGGTCTTCATGGAGTGGTGGTGGACAGGTGTGGTGGGACGGGCAGAGTGAACATCAGTACCGCTACATTTCGTTCTACTGGTATGCTTGGTAATAAATATAATAGAGAAATGTTGCATCCATACACTAGTAGAAAAAGAACTCCTGTTCCAGTATGTACACTGCTTCCTAGTATCAGGCTGAAAACTCAAAAGAGAAAGGCTTTCATTCTTCATAATCTATACCTTACTAATATTTTCTGTCTTTGTGGCTGTGTTACGTTGGGTCATGTTGAGAGGTTCTTAGTAACTGACGAGCTCCTTTATTTGGATCTCAGAAGAGAAGTTTTGTGACCATGACAAAATGACATAGTTGATAAAATCAAGGCTTGATCTTTTCCTTTCTCCTAACTCCTATTCCCCATTCTATGTGGGAACCTGCTACTGAAAAGAAGGAATTTTAAAAAATAAGCATTTATCTTAGTGTTCTCTTGAGAACCATGTCAGCATCCTGCAGAAGTTTCATCGTAACAAAACCAGATGTTGCATAAAAAACCAAAAAAGAGTAAACATAGCCAGGTTGCCAATTAGTTGTTGGATGTCTATGCCTGTTACTGCTTTGCAAATTACAGAAATGGAAAGTCTGTTATTCAGATGTCTGATTCTTTCACATCCAAGAGAGCAGGAAAACATTAGAAGAAAAAAAAAAAACAAATGTCCAATTGAAAGTAATAAGAACTGCATGCCGTGAGATGGGGAGAGTCCAGGGTAGTCTTTGTGGGGATGTCATAAAAAATTCAGAATTAGCTGAAGGTGTGACCTCAAAAGAAATTACTTATTCTACTTTGTGGACAAGTCTCATTCAGAGTTAAAAAAGCTTTGATTATTTTTAGCTTAATTTACCAAGTAAGCGAAAATGAATTGTGGCCACTTTAATTACGAATGAATAATTTAGTCCACCAATTTAAGGAAAGTGCTTTGGTAGTTATTCATGAGCTAACCCAAGCTTAGCATCTAGACTGTTTAATAGCCAGTGGCTTTAGGCTGCAAGAGACACAGTGTACTTTTCCCTTTCATTTGCATTTGCAACCACAAAAGCAATCTAAATGAAGTTGAAAAAGTTATCTCTTCTGAATTATATTTTTTACACCAGTGGTTAATATACGATATCCCAGATATATACTTAACTAGCTCTAACAGGCGTTGAGGAACCTGATACACACAAATGAATAATTAATACAGGTTTAAGAGCCAATATTTTATGCCATTAAACATAGTACTTCATATTCTCTCTAATTTCATACTCAATATCAGCATATATTATTACTCCAAGAGAACGCGTAATTATGTATTTAGACAGAAAGCTGGGACGATAAGTCAAATGGAGTTATGAGAAGGAGGAGTGAGAAAAGGAGGATGAGAGCTGCATACATATTAGAATGACAGTATGCAGTCTTTCTACCCACTTGGTCACACTGGGATGCACACATAAGTATATTAATATGCATATTAGATGTTTTCCCTTTAATTTAGACAATAGCTGTTCAGAGAATGAGATTGACACTGATGGCTTCATTGGCATATAGAATATGCAATGTCTTGACTTCTCTGGCAATTTTAAAGACCGAGTAACATAGAGTAAAGATGGGAAACTCTCTTACGACGTAGTAAATGTTGCCGAAGACCCTAGCTGCAGCATTTGCATTTATCTTGATTGCTGTTTATAAGACTGTCAGTCAGGCCTGGCATCACTGGAATAAATGTAGTTATATTGGCAAAATGATACAGGGCCATGCATAATAGGTTAAGAAAATGTGATTATGGTTATTATTATGTCTTTGATTTTATTCTCTTTATAGAAAGTATCCTATCATCTGTTTTTTTCAAAGCATAGAATTATTCTAATGGCTTAAGGACTCTGTCCTGGGCATACAGGAAAGATGGGGAGGCACTCTATATCAGGGAGTGGAGTGAGAGGATGTGGGGTAAGAGTTTTAAACTGAGGGAGGGTAGATTTAGATTAGATTTTAGTATAGGTGTGTAAATAAAGCCATGATTCAGCTGTAGAAGTCTTAAGTATGCTTCTACTGTGATTTCAGCAGAAGACACGTTAGTGTGAGACATTTCCAGTACATGAAGAAAAAATCAGTAATATTTTTTCAAGGCAAGTGAAAGTTCAGCGCTCATCACCTACACAGCTGCTGTGCTGTAGTTTTTCTTATTCTGACTGCCAGCTCTGGCTCACATTGTGGCACATATATCTTGAATAGTCGTAAATAATTAGTGTAGTTACTTAATGATCCATAACATAAAGTGGAGCTTATTTCTGATATGATGTCTTTGTGTTACAGGAAGTGCCCTTGAAAGAACAAAACTTTTGATCTCAAAATTTCTTTAAAATATAGTGCAATGTCGTAAACATTTTAATTGAAATTGTATTTCTGCTTCTTAAAAATTGAGTCTTGATTCTCACAAAATTTTGGAAAGAGGATTTTCATATAACCTTGGAAAGAGGGATTTTAATTTATTTCCTGATGTCATGGTAGGGATACTTCTCTGTAATACTAAAATGAAACAAACTATGGTGGTGGAAGAAACATATAGATAAAATTTATCATAGATGTGCTCTATTTTTATAAACAGGAATGAAATACATGTAACTTGAAGTTATGAAACCTGTTTATATCCTTCCCAAACATAAATACAACATGGCTTTGCGTGAAGGAGAGACGTGAGGCAAGCAGATGTACGTAGAAGGTCATGAAGATAAAACCTAAAGAAAACAAAAAAACACATCATCTTTTTAAACTGACAGCTTTGCTCCCATGAGATTGCTCCTTTTTCTTTTAGTCATCTTAGTATAAAGATCTTGACTAAGGCAGGTTGAGACTGGGCAACAGAAAAGAAAGGCTAAAAAGCGATGGAGCTGTCAACGTTACGTTCCAGCCAGCTGCATTTATTCACCTTAAATGGCCTGTGCACGGAAAGATCACTGCAATACAACACAAACTGATTTGCATTGCTTTTAGTGTTTCAAAATGATCCTAGTTGTCTACCCTTTATAGTTCCTTGTCTGCTTCGTTAGAACTTCCTGTTCTCCGTTTTTGTAAGCTTGCTTTTGTTGCTCTGTTTGCATGGTGTTCATATTTTGGAGTAACACAACAGCAGATACGATACTTCTTCCTTCTTTGGGACACAACTCTACATAGCAATAGAGCAGGAAATACTCCACAAATTAAATATTTCCCATCTAAGGTGTGCTTCTGTCTCGTAGATTTTCTGATGACTGTGAATGTGTATGCTTCATTATGTGTATTTTTTTCATTGCTGAGCAGCTGAAGGTAAAGTTACAGCTCTGTCTAGCTTTCCTGGTCTGGCTGGTGTTCTCTTTCTGCCTATTCTTGATGTACATTACTGTGTCAAAGTTGCAGTGTATCACCTCTGTAGCATATGAAGGAATTATCTAGATTAACGAAGCAGGACTATTTAGTATTCTTTAAAATAAAACGAAAAGCCCAACCTAAAATAAGATAAAATGAGATAAAATAAAGTAAAAGCAATCCAAGAAAAAAGGAAGAAAATAAAGAATTCCCCCAAATGTGTGTTGTAGATACAGGATGTGTTCATATGGGTAGAAACCTAGAGCTGTTTAAAATGTATGGATATACGTTTTTGAAATTTTGCAAGAACAATTTCCTGTGACTGAGATCTGTGTGCTGTGTGCTAAACACAAGTGTGGAGCTTTCCATAACTTTTCTGCAGCCTAGTGAAGTTAGGTGGGCAAGTAACTGTCAAAATCCCTACAAGGAGGTTACAGAAAACCTTTGTGGAAATGGAACTGATAAACCAAGAATGAATTTTGGCTTAATGTCTAGTGAGGATGTGTCCTAATTCTTATTTATTGATTGCTAGATGAGAAATACTTATCATTAAAAAATATATATAAAATGTTACCATTGTTACTGTAGCATTTATGGAGTAAGCAGTAACTTGGGATTGAACTGTATTTCATAGATTCTGTCATGGGAGACTTTAATCATATGTACATATGCAGCAAAAATAATACTTTCATACCTTCGTTTTCCTTCTTGTTGATTATGAACATCTCCTCTCATCCTCTCCTTACATAGTCTAAGTAGTAAATATATAGTTGGCCCTTTTCCATTTGCTGCTCTAGAACAGTGACTTTGCTATTCTTTTCAGATAGGCTGTGCATTCCAACTAGTTAATTTCTTGCATTTTGGCTGTCTTCTTCAAACACTAATGCAGTCGTTCATACTGTTTAACACACTGTGCTTAAATGTTCGGATTTTGCATCATCATCCCAACCTACAGTCATTTTTGGTATTTTTCATGAGTATTCCATTTCAGTATAAAACATAATTTCTGTCTAGTACTTTATTCTGATCGTGACATACTTCAGCAGGTATACTTGGTCCTGATCTAAAAGACCTTCAATTAAAAAAAAACCTTTTTTTTTTTTTTTAGAAACAATTTTTCAAAGCAGAATGCAGAATGTGTAAATAATGAAATACTACAACCTTGGCACTGATATTAGGAAAAACATCTGGAACAAATCTGTTTAAAAAAGGAATTTTATATTACTCTTTTTTTCCTTCATTTTTTTCATACTTTACAACCAAGTTTTTGGTAAGCCAAAGCGTTAAGGAGATGTTAAGGACATGCTAAGGAGATATGTATATATCTGAAATACTATACGTATTTCCCAAGAAAAATGTAGAAATAAACCTTTTACTATGGAGCTTCTGGTACTACTTTGTATACAGGAATACAACTAGTGCCATTCAGCAAACAGAATACAAGATGTCAAACTTTTCCTTTTTCTGTAATCTATCTTGAGTTATTTCACATGTTGTTGATAAAGTGTATAGATACATTAAAGTTAATTGAAACACAACTCAGGAAGAAATTTTTCACTGCGAGGGTGGTGAGGCAGTGACCCAGATTGCCCAGAGAAGCTGTGGATGCCCCATCGCTGGAGGGGTTCAAGGCCAGGCTGGATGAGGCTTTGAGCAACCTGGGCTGGTGGAGGGTGTCCCTGCCCATGGCAGGGGGTTGGGACTCAATGATCTTTAAGGTCCTTTCCAACCCAAACCAGTCTGTGATTCTATGGTTCTATGAACTTGACCCACGAGCAGATCTTAAAGTAGTGTGATTAACAGTGGGTTTCCTCAGTGTTTGGTGTCAAGTCTGAGTCTTTTCAGTATTTCATAAAGAGTAGATATAAAACCACAGTTGACCAAAACAATGATTAGAGTGTCAAATAATTCTAAAGATGGTGTGGTCTCACTGGATGACTTCAGTATCTTGGTGTGCTGTGCTTTACTTTAACAATTAAGAGCAAAAATCTACACCCTCTGCTTGTGGTTGTGCCCTGAGAATTTAGAGATATTAACAAATTAATTAATTAGATTAATAGAGAGATTCAGAGAGATTAACATGAATACAGTGTGATGCTGGCACATAAAGGGGGGAAGTAGACTTTAGGTGTACAAACAGCAAGTCAGGGGGGCAGACAGAAAGTCAGATTTGGGGGATGTGAGGTGTATTTGCGGCCACGTGTAGTACTGTGGAAAAGTGTATAGCTCAGAGGTTCTTACGTGCCAAAGAAACCTGAAAACTTAAGAGGAAGCAGAGAAAAGCCTTTAAAATTAAGTGCTTTTAAAAGGCAATAACAATAAAAAAGTAAAAGTGAAGCTGAGAAATTCAAATATAAAATTAGGGCCCTCCAGTTCACAATAATCTGTATAACCTGAGTTGGCTGTACAAACATTTTCCAATGAAACAATCGCATGAATATATGCACTGCATTTATCAAAAGGAAAGCTTTCCAAATGACACTAACGTATCTCAAGCACTATCGCTGGAATATTTTTTCTTCTAAAAGAAGGAATAATAAATATATAGGTAGAAGAAAACAGGCCTCTTCTTGCTCAATAAAGCCAAGTGCCGGGTCCTGC
>NW_010116874.1:0-2009 GCF_000699245.1 Pterocles gutturalis
TGTCGGGGTGAAGGATGCAGGTGCCGTGGTTCTGGTGTGAGAGGGTTCTGTTGCCCGTCTCTCTTCCCCGGGAAGGCTGTGGCACTCACTGGAGCAGCATCCCACTGGGACCCCTTTGCGCTGACGGGTGAGTAACCTTTCCAATTAACCCAGCCGCCCCGTTAAAGATTAATGAGCTTTCTGAAGAAGGGTCCCTCTGTGCGCGGGCTCTTTGCAGCGCTGTGCATCCCTCTCCGCCGTAGGAAGGGATTGCCGTGCCGCAGCCGGAGATGTGGCCTGGGATGGGCTGGGGGTCCCCAGAACCAAGGGGCAAGGGGACAAACACACATTGTGACATGGTGACAGCGGCTCTGTAAATAACGGCGGGAGGCGGCTTGTGCCAGTGGGGTTCCCTCGGTTCAAGGGAGGAGGATGGAGAGCCCAGCCCCGGCAGCAGGGATGCTGGCCAGGCACGGGAAGGTGCACGCAGGGGCTGGCTTTGCAAGGGCCGGTTTTGCAAGGCAGGGACGGTTGATGAAGGCAGAAGGAGAGCTGGTGAACAGGGCATGGGGCCGCAGCGGGCAGCTGCCTGCTGGCACAGCTCAACCAACGGGTGAGAAAAGGAACCAGCCTGGATAAAATGCCTCCTGCCCTGGCTTGTAGTGTCCACGTCCTAACGGCCTGCTGGCTTTCTGAGCACCTGATTTGCTTCTGAACATCTTGTTATGAGTTGTTTTGGATTGGTTTGTATTGGAAAATCTTTGCTCGGTGCCCTGCGTGCCTCTGGGGAGCCGAGTCGCTCCCCAGGGAAAGGATTCCTCTGCAGAACTTCCCACTTGTTGGAAAAGCACAAACTGCATCTCCAGCAAAAGGCTTTCCTCTGTGTCATTCAAAGTGTTTGATGGACTTTGGAGTACCTGCGGTCACATTCACCCTGAAGTATATTTTTGCATATAGGATTTCTTAAAAAAAATGTGTTTACTGCTTTTCTGCCTTCCTGCAGGAGCAGTTTTCACCTGCACACACACACGCACACCCCTGCCCAGGCACAGCTGCTCCAACGGGCAGCAAAGGGCCAAGCAGGCAGTTCATAGCAGCGGGTGACACCGTGGTGGCCCTTTCAGGGGACAGCCAGGCGTTGCCCAAATGCTCCCCCGGCACGAATCCCAGGCGAGCACCAGCCGGCTGGGACCCAGCTGCCTGGCTCAGCTCCCTGCCCTGGGTCCAGCAGCTGCCCTGGGTGTAGATGAGCCCCGGGTGTCATCCCAACAGCTCCTCTGCTGTCCTGTGAGTCCTGAGAGTTAATCGCTATTGTTCGGGAATAAAGAGAGGAGATTTTCTCTAATCCCCTCTAAATGGCCTTCAAATGAGGGCTCCAACAAAGATGACTAATGACAGACTGATTACACTAATTTAGTAGGTGAAGCTTTGCTGGGAGCCCTCCCAAGCCCAGGTACAGCCTTGGGGGACCACGCTCAGAGTCTGTGCTGCAAACACAGACCTCCTTGCTGTCATGCTGGAATTAACCACACTGATCAGTTTTGGTTTGTTTAGACCAGAGGATTCCCTTTCTTATTGAAAATATTTTTGTCTATTTTGCTTAGCACCGCCAAATATAATCTCGCTAATGGGATCCTAAATCCAGCTTCACCTAATAGCCAGCCCCATCCCTCGTACGTTGTCCAACACTGCTCATCAAAGGTTCCTCTGAACACCGTCTGTCTTTCAACAACCGATAACGGTAATGAAATAGAAAGTCAATGAAATGTGTCTGAGGTCCTTTCCGAAGAAGATGCATTCACCTCTGGAAAACTGCTCTGGCAAGCTCTGGCACCAGGCGCAGTGTGGCTGAGCTCTGGTTCCTTTGGATGAAGCCCAACCACAGTGCCATGCCGTGCGGGGAGCAGTCGTCGAGCGGATGGAGCCCTGGGGTCCCTCTGCCCAGCCCTGGGGTCCCGGAGCAGAGCCAGTGGCCGGTGCACGCCGTGGTGCTGGTGCAGCGGGCTGCAGGCGGGGGCTCAGGGCTGCAG
>NW_010116875.1:0-280 GCF_000699245.1 Pterocles gutturalis
ATTTGGGTGTTTTCAGCCCGTCCGTCTGCAGAAAAGGAGACGGGGGTGTGCGCCAGGCTGAGCCTCTGGCTGGTTTTCTCCCCCCAGGTTTGTACGACGTGTCCCATGATCATGTCCAACCGCTGCAGCTTTAACGCCCACCAGCGGATGCACAAAAACCGACCCCCCCACGTCTGCCCCGAGTGCGGAGGGAATTTCCTCCTGGCCAACTTCGAGACGCACCTGAAGGAAGCCTGCCTGCACTTCTCCCGCAGGGTGGGCTACAGGTAGGGCACCGCGA
>NW_010116876.1:0-3156 GCF_000699245.1 Pterocles gutturalis
AATTATTATTATTATTATTATTATTTAAAATGTTATTTTAAACTGAAAATATTTCCTGCTGTTCTTTCCTTCTGGGAGAAGCACTCTCAAGGTCTCGGCTCAGTGGGAGAATGTGTATTTCTAATGGTGTCTGATCTGGAGTATTGACTTTTCCCGCTCCTTTATCTGTATGTTATCCTGTGTCTTCCTCCAGCCTCCAGGAATTTATAAAGATAGTTTATTCTAAGTTTTTTGTTTTTTCTTTCCCTGGTTCCAGTGCTATCTCTCTCTGCCTAAACTTGAGTTTGAGATGTGTTATTTAGAGAAGAAATGGGTGCACAGAACACAAGATGCACAGTATCTGTTACAATGAAAAGCAAGATGTACATTGGGGGATGAGATGGGCCCAGCTGCAGATATTGACATGGGAGTTAAAGCATGATTTTTTAAAATTTTTTTTTTTTTTGGTACAGTCTGTCCTCTCTGGAAGTCATTCAAATGACTGATTGAGACATTTGAGAATTCTGTTGGGTTTTTCTAGGGTGTGTTACAAAGAGAAAGGTAGTGCTGGTTTTTGTTGACGCAGAAGAGTGTACTTGTTTCTCTCCTCTTCCCCCAGAAGGAGTCACAGACAACTCTGCAAAGAAGATGGAGAGAAGGAATGATGACAAATCAATACTGGATGCCCGAGCTCGCTATCTTGAGAGAAAGCATCAAAGAGCCCAGGGTTTAAGTGGCCCAGTGAAAGAAATGGGCTAATGCTCACGGCTGATCTACTCCCACTGCGAGGAAAGGCAGTTTGGTGCAGTTGTTCTGGGTATCATTTGCGTAATGCAAAATGACTAATTGGAGGGCAGGACAACTTCTGCTTTGGGGTAAGTCTGAGTGCTGGAGCATACAAATGCAATCTTCCTTTGCTGCATCCAGCAAGGAAAGTTACCAAGCTGAATTTTGTTGCCACATGTCACTGGCAACAATTTAGTGGCCTCAAATGTGGATGAAGACATGATGCTTAATGTGGTGCCAATTCTGTGGCATTTAGTTGACTTAGGTCTCAGTGCCAAGGTTTTGGTTTTTTTTTTTTAAAGGAGTGGAACTGTCACTTTTTATCTATTTTACGTTGTATGACTGTGGCTATACATTCTTCATGCTCATGCACTACTCAGGAAAATGTGTAGCAAGTGCTCTTTTAACGGTGGAACCATCAGGACCTAAATCCAAAAGGACATTCGCCGCCTGTGTTCCCTGTGTTGTTCCTACTCTGTATTGTACTGTACCGTGTACAGTGATGGTTCTGAGTGAAGGTGTCTTTGTATTTTGTAAATATTTTTGTAACGTATTTTGTAAATGTTTTCACATTCTTGCTAACAATGCATAATTTTTGGCAGGGATGACTTAGCACTGTGTGTTTTCCATTTGGCCAAAAAAAACCCAACCCAGCAGTCACTCCAGTACTCGGCCAGGTTATGTCCTGCAGTCCGGCACTAGGCCTGCTGCTCAGGGGGCTGTTATTTTTAAAATGCATGGATCTTGGTCTGAAGAATGAGTGTTTCAAATGTGTAGAAAGAATACACAAAGAAATACGAGCTTTTTTCCTTGACTGAAGTATAAAACAAGGAGCTGTGATGCTTTGTCATCATAAAGTTTCTTTCCTTCTTCATGAAGAGGAAATCTCCTACTGTCACCTTAATAATCCTAAAATGTTCCAGGGCTCTAGGGTGGAGCTTGTCTTTTTTGCTATTTTGTACTTCCAGTAAGTAACACTTTGTATAAGATTATTTCAAAAAAAAAAAAAGGGAAGAACCTACTGTAATTTTTCACGCCCCAGTTGTGTGCAGCTGTATGTCACCTTCAGTTGCTTTTCAGGTAACTTGCTAATGCTGTTAATGTGCCTTAGCACTTGGTGTAAAATTAAGCATCCCACCTCTGTACTGCACAGACTAGCTGATCACAAGCTTCCAAAACCCTTAGGGTTCTCTGATGGGGAATATGATAATATTATTCATCATAAAGAAGGCAGAAGGTCTGATAATTGTCCCTCTTTCTGTGATTGTAGCTATTAAAATGAAAAAGCTGAGGCTGGTCTGCGGACTTGCCAAACCGAGGGATGAAGGCATGATTCATGTCTCTTGGAGCTGGAGAGGCTGCGGCATACGGTGCCGGCTGCCCTGCAGGGCCGAGTGCTGCCGTGCTGGGCTGCGAGAGGCTTCACTCTGTAGTTAAGCAGTGCTGTGGTCGGCAACAGCAGGCACGAGCAGTGCTGCCCGCAGCGGCAGTGCAAATTTCACTTACAGGAGAATCGCTGCCGCCTGCCCCTTTCCTGGGCATGCAGAGCACAGGCGCGGCAGCAAGATTAATGCCTTTCTCGTTCCTAAGGGAAGGTGGGAATCAAACAATTAGTGGTTGTGATCAGTCTTTGTAGGAAGCACCCTGTTCGCCACTCTCCTTTTGTTGGACCCTTTATCCTGTGTTCAGGGGGAAAAGGCTTTTGTTCCTTCACGCTGTCGCTCAGGCTCTGCTTTTAGAAGCCAGCACTTTTTCTTGACTAAACCTATAGTCTGAATTTTGCACAGCAATAATTTGCAAGCTTTTGCACTTTGATTTTTATTGTATTTGTAATATCATAGCAAGTCAAATGACATCTGCACCACGCACTAAGTCTGAGCTCAGGAGCTACAACCCCCACTTTTGCTTGGGGCTATATATCTCTTGGCACATCCTAATTTTTATTTTTTTTTTAAACTTGTAGTAGCAAGAAGGGAGTATTTTTCCTTGTATGTTCCAGGGCTACTCAGAGGTTTTGACATTGTGAATTTAATACAAAGCAACAATGGTATGAGGAAATAAACATGAGATTGCAAAATAAGATGAAAGAAAAGCCAGGGTTGGATCTGCGGGGTCCCTATGGGTTACAACGCCTCCAGGCTCTTGGTGAAGCACTTGGAACCCTGCAGGGGTCAAGTAACAGGAGCGTTACCTGTTTCTGGGGCGGGGGTTACACGGTACGTTAATAAACACCGAAGGAGGTGTGCGGTTCCCCTCCGTTACCGTACTCATTAACAGCGTTACCCGAGCGAGGCCTTTGCACCGTCCCTGGCGCTTCACGGGGGACTTCGTGCACACCCCGTGGAGGCGGGGAAGGACGGGAAGGTCCCTCCCAGCCCCTGCTTCCCCCCC
>NW_010116877.1:0-30245 GCF_000699245.1 Pterocles gutturalis
TGCCCGCGCGCAGCGCTGCCCCGCAGGAGGGGTCCCGAGGGCCGCGGCCAGGCCGGGGAAACGCCTGGGGGGCTGCACTGCGCTGGGAGGGGATGCTGGGCTCACCGGGGAGCGGATCTTCCCTTTTTCAATACTTGGAATAAAGCGGGGAGGACTGAGCACGGCTGACTTGGGAGAGAGCACAGAATCCTAGGATGGTTTGGGGTGGAAGGGACCTTAAAGCCCATCCAGTGCCACCCCCTGCCATGGGCAGGGACACCTCCCACTAGCCCAGGTTGCCCAAAGCCTCATCCAGCCTGGCCTTGAACCCCTCCAGGGATGGGGCATCCACAGCTTCTCTGGGCAACCTGGGCCACTGCCTCACCCCCCGCACAGGAAAACATTTCTTCCCAATATCTCATCTAAATCTCCCCCCTTTCAGCTTAAAATAATTATTCCTTGTCCTATTGCTACACTCCCTGATAAAGTCAGTGAAAAACAACTAAAAGGGCCGAGGCTGTATTTCAGAGCGTCAGCTGGGTGTGGGGTGTGCGCTTCGGGTCTGATGGGGCTCCCAGACAGCATCAGTTATTGCTAGCAGGGGTCAGCAGCTAAAATGTGAAAATCAGCCAGGGCCTGATGAGGGTCTGGACTGACACTGGGGCTTGTATTCTAGCTTTTTACCTGCTGCAAGCAAGAGTTTCTGTGTCAGATTAAATCTGTTCTCAACAGCAGCCTTCAAGTGTGTCATAATTCAACTGCTAAAGCTCTTGTAAAATATGCTGTCCCTAAAAAAGCAGGAAGAATACTGTTCATGTTCCCTGAAGAGAACAGAACACTTTTGCATAGCTAGAAGCAGGAAAAAATTTGCTTGCTGGCCTGGAAAGCACTGCTGTTGTGCTCTTCCCTACTGCTGTTGAGAGCTGTAGAGAAACATCAAATACATTTCTCAGGGAAAAAAAGTTGATGCCAGCCTAGAACCAAATAAGTGCCCTGTGCGTAGGAGTTCAATTTCTTATGTGTTCCCTCTGTAAAGTAACAGGGTGGGTTTGGGCTTTGCTTTTGGCTTGCGGTAGTTTGCCCAAGCAGAAGTCATCCTCCCCCTGTAGTCACGCAGACATGACCCTGCTCCTCTCGTGGCCTCATCGTCTAGGCCTCAACAGCCTCATTTTCTTAGCTGTGCAGCTTGGGGTTATCAAGTCTTGTAAAGTTTTCTGTTCTTCGTTATGCCAAAGAAGCTTATGTTAGTTTCTGTGATTACTGGCAGGAATCATTGCCTACACCAAGCTGCACTGCAAATCACCTAACAGGTTAATTTAATGCTCTCACCTTCAGAGTTGGAGCTTGCTATAATCCTTGTCAGTTTCCAATACATTAATGCATCCCTCTTTGAATATTTGTCTAGGTCTGTATGCTTTGCTCAGTAGGATATCATCTCTTCTGTTGTCACCGCTCAGAGAAGACCAGTCGACGATGGATGGCATTAGACTATGCAGGGATTTCCATCGGTATCCTGGGCTGCTACGTGTCAGGCGTGTTTTATGCGTTTTATTGTAGTAACGTAAGTTTTAAGCACTTGCTCATGTAACGTTTAGTACCTGTGGTCTCACTGTTGTTGTTTCCATGCCTTAGGAAGGGGGTTCGTTGCACAGTGTCCAAACTGAACATGGGTCAGGAGACAGAGAGGGACACTGAAACAAGTTCCTTCTGACAAGAGCAGAACTTTGCTTGCAGTTGAGATCTTAGTAATGTCAACTTTCTACCCAGAGTTTGCTTTTGCGCATGGTGAGAAAACCCACAAACTTGCTTTTGTTTCTTTTTTTCTCAGTACTGGCGTCAGGTCTATTTAATCACTGTGCTGGCAATGATCTTGGCAGTGTTTTTTGCTCAGATTCATCCCAGTTACCTCACGCAGCAGTGGCAGAGACTGCGCTCCATCATCTTTTGCTCCGTGTCTGGATATGGAATTATTCCCACTGTCCACTGGGTTTGGCTCAATGGCGGCATTGGTGCATCTATTGTACAGGTAAAAGAAAAAAAGAAGGAAACAAGATTCCCTCTTGCTTTTCACTTGGCATCTTCCTTCAGTCCTGGGAGGGGAAAGCAGTGGTAATTAAAATTTCTTTAAGCACAGAATTCTTTCAGAGGATATGATCCACATGCAAACACAAATTTATGGAGAACCAGTAGACAGGTTGAGTGGTTTAAATTTGTTTTACTGATTGAGAGCTATGACTGTGCACCCCTGCCTGAGGGACAGAGCAGCCTGTGTAGGTGGAGCGCACCCTCGCCCACCCCAGGGCGAGGGACAGGAGCAAAGAGCTGAGTCGGCTGCAGAGCAGGAAGCAGTCTGGCAGGCTGCACCAGTGCTCGGGGCTGTCTACCACCACGGCTCGAGAGGAGAACCAAAAGACACTGATAGGGTGATTATTTGCTTCCTCTTCTGTTCTCTGGGTTTGCAGCAAAAATCAGTATTTGCCTACTCAGCCCTCTCTCTTACACAGCCCTCATTTGACATCACTGGGAAGTTACTGAACTGTTCTCCCGCTCTTGCTTTACCACCTAGAATTATGCTCTGAAAAACAAGACGCAGCACAGCTAAAGTCAGTAAAGTATGCTCCAACAGGAGAACCCCAGCAATCATTGCAATTACCCAGGGACCTCATTGTGTTGAAGAAAACATTTCCTTTCTGTAGTAAGCAGTAACTGCAAGTTCTTAGACTGGTCCTGCTGGAGCACTGTCACCTGGGGCCATGCTTGAGCCCAGCCCAGGGCTGCTGCTGAATGTGGAAGAGCAACATTGTGAACACAGATGGACTTAAACAAGGCACTTAGCACTGGCCTTCTCAAAAGCAGATAAACGGGAGTGGTTCCAGCACCATCTTACCCCATGTAGTTTGGCCCAGTATAGCAGAAGGGCAGGCACAGTACTGATTTTGTTTTCAGACTTCAGAAAAATGCTCCGCTTTTGGTAACAAAACTTTCTGTTAAGGAAAACAAAAGTCTTTGTCATAGATAACATAAGCACTGAGTTAAGATTCAGTTTTGTCATGCCTTTTGTATCGTCAGAGACTTGTTTGGGTTTTTGTTTTGTTTTTTCTATTTTTACCTTCTAACAGAACAGGAGAGCTTAATTTTCTTTTGCAGGAGTTTGCTCCGCGTGTAGTTGTCATGTACTTCATCGCTGCTGTAGCTTTTCTCTTCTATATTTCCAAAGTTCCAGAAAGATACTTCCCAGGTAGGAAATCCTCTTCTGGGTGTTTTTTCTGCAGTTAAAGCTTCCTGCAGTGTCAGAGTCCTTGCTGGGAGTCCTGAGCTTCCTGTGGGAGAACAGGTTGTCTCTGTTCTACATGAAGTATTCTCATATAGAGTAAAACGTTGTGTGTATTTGCATCGAAAGGCGGCAGACAACTTCTGATCAAGTTCATTAAAGAACTTTCACTGCCTCCCAGTAAGCTGAGTGTATAGTTGAGCTGAGGAGACTGATCACTAATTGCATTGCACGAGTTATTGTTGAATTTAACAACTGAACCACTTGCCCTTTTTCTTCCCCGCAGGACAGCTGAACTACCTCGGCTCTAGTCACCAAGTATGGCACGTCCTGGCAGTTGTGATGCTGTACTGGTGGCACCAGTCCACCGTGTACATCATGCAATACAGACACAGCAAGCCCTGTCCTGAGTACGGCACAGACTTGTGAGGGAAGGTACAGCAGTTTTCATACTCACAGGAATGGGATATTCCAACAAGTATAGGGTTAAATAAACCCTGGTTTTAACTTGACGCAGGTTGCAATCAACCCCCCTAATTAGCTTCCTCAAAGAAAATGCTGACTGGTGCAGTAAGTGCATGTAAATAAAAAAGTAGTTATCTTGATGTCAGGGTCTCGCTCACCTTTTACTGCTGGGTTGTGTGAGGCTCAGATCTGCCAGCTCACTTCCAGCTCTGTTTCACAATTCTGACAGACTCAAGCAGTCATCGGGATTTGTTTCTAGATGGCCTTTTCCTCAGACTTTATTTTCAAGCCTATTAAGCATTGATTTGAATTTTTAAAAAATAAGGTAAGAGTTGCTTATTTCATATGCCTAGCAAGTGACTGAACTTGTTTCCCCACTGTATTTCAGAGGCATGGCCATGGGAGTTCCGACTTGGAGGGCGTGGACCTTGCCAAACATGCTGAACTATGAAGTTGAGCACTGAGGCAGTTCATTTCTGACTTCTGGACTGTTACCCACTTGCAGGGACAGTATATTATCAGGAGTTTTGAAAAAACCAACAGCATTGCCCAGGATCTGGGATGCGTTTCCTTCTCAGCCACTTCCCATTCTGCAATCAAGTCCAAAACAGGTCTTCCTGGAGCGGGACAATGAACAGGTGGGCTGTGAAATTAAGCATTCCGATTGCAGCGTTATATTTTTGCTCAGTAAACACAGACAACTTGCTGAGCTGACAGGCCCAGTTACCAGGTTTTGTTCAAGTGCGTAATTAAGAAACAGCTCCCGACAGGTTGCGTTTAAAACCAGGGTAACTGTGGGACCTGCTCTTGGATCTAACTCACCATGGTTTGGTGTGTTGCGTCCTTCAGAGTCATTGTGTGAGTGATGTGCTCATGCTTCAGCAGCGGGACAGTAACCCATAAAACAATGCATTGGACTCTCCTGCTTTTCTGGACAAGATGTTTTGCCTTTTCTGGAAGATGAGATCACACATCATCCACCATAGCTATGTCTTATTTCAAATCTTAAAATCGCCTTCCCCACTGTGGGTAGTGCCATGACTCAAGAAGTTTCACTAGATCCCATCAGTAATTTGGAATTAGTATTCAAAAGTACTTCGGTAGCAGAATGCTGCGCGTTCATGTTTGTTACTATCTCACAATCGGTATGAGTTGCTAAGGATTTTTTTTTTTTAAGTTACGTTTTTTTAACAAGATGAAGTAGCACGCCCGGAGTAGGGAACCTGCTGTGGACTCGCGTCGCTGAACTTTGGCCTTTCCATGTGTGATGTGTTATACTGGACTTGCAGACTTTGTTACTGACAATTATTTACTGCCATGTGCTTTCCACAGTAACGAGGTGGCCTTGGGTTTCAGAATCTGTCGTGAAACCACGTCTTATAAACTCAGCACTAAGGGGATGTGAAATACGCAGGCTGTTAGATAGCTGTAGCTGAGCAGGATTAAGCTCCATGGGTGCCAGTTTTTCAAATAGGATTGGAATTATGTGGATTTTTGGGTTGGCAGTGGGGTAGGAAAACCTGAGGCAAGCATGCTGAAAGCCGCCCTTAATGCCCTGTTGGCCTTGGCAATGGCGTGCTACTGCCTCTTTCCTCGGAGAGAGGGTTTTCCTGTGATGGGTTTCAGCATGCTGAGGGTGGGGGAGAGGCTGGCTTCTTCCCGTGCTGGCAGGCTGCTGTTTGATCCCCACAAAGCTGCCTCTTTCCCAGGGCAAAGCAAGCCCAGCTCCCTCAGCCTTTCTCATCAGGGATGGGCCAATGACATGAGGAACAGTGACAGAAATTTACTGTCAGGCATCTGAACACTCACTGGGGACAGAGGAGGCAGGACACTAACTCCTCTACTGGTGTGCTGGAGAGTAATCCTAACCATCAATTAAATTCAGTCGTTGGTTTGTTTTGGCTTTTTTTCAACAAATGGTAGCAAGAACTGACTTTGCATTCAACCCCCAGACCTTTGAGCCTTTCCGTGTAAAGACTGATTTTTTTATTTTATTTTTTTAAACTTGACAGCCAAGCAAGTTTCAAGTGCACTAATTAGTACTACTGAAGCCTGACAGGAACCTGCAAGTATAAAAGCCAGTTTCCAGTGTTATGTGAACAATAATAGTTGAAGAATGTGTGTTGGTGTATTGAAAGCATACTGACTTGATAGTTTGCCAATGTAATTTTTTAATGTAAACTAACTGCTGTAGCAGTTTTCACTGGATGAGGAAACTGACGGCAAAGTTGTACATTTCTATTACCCTGACAAAATTTATCAAGCTGCATGATGGTCTTTTGTGTACATACTGAACCTGTAAATAAATTCTGGTTCATTGGAGGTTTACTAGAGTGACATCATTCTTGCATCTCCCCCAGTGAATTCCACTCCAGTATTTTATGTTCTGTATTCTGCTAGCGGTACTTAGTGACCTGTATGTGCTTCTGAAGGAGCAGCTCTAGCTTAATCTTCTGATGAGCTCAGCTTTGCAACCTACCACCTCGAGATGTAGAGAGTTTCCAAGCAGTGCCTTGTTCTGAAGAGCTCCAGCCATTTCTGTTGCTGTGTCTTGAACAAAAAAAGGAAAGGTCCATTCTGACTCCGCTTCAGCTGAAACAGCAGTACTGTTTCCAACCTCAGCTTTGTAAACATGCTTTCACACTCACAGAAGTTCAACTGCGTGCAAAAAACAGTGATGAGAAATCAAGTTCTAGCAGTAATACTGCAAAAACAAACCAAACCATTGCCAGGCCATAAATGCTCCATCAGAGATGGCACGAGCAGAAAAGCTGGGACCATACGCAGATCCTGTCCCTGCATACAGCCTGCAGCAGGCAGCTGCCCCAGCCAGCGGGAATGACTTTGTGCCCTCCATTAAAAGCCGCCCTTCTCGGACCATCCTGCAGCACGTGGGTAGTGCTCACAGAACGTGTCTTACCAGTAACCCTCAGGATTGCCTCCAGTCCCCTTCCTCTCGCACTCTGCCAAGCCTTGAAACCATAGGCAGCGTGCAGATCGAAGGACCTCGTTATCCATCAGAAACTAACTGCTTAAAGGAAGAACTTAACAGCCACGCTGTTTCGTTTCCATTAAAGCTGAAGCCTTCCATTAAACTCTATTTCCTTGTGGATTTGCTTGTAACAAGATTAGACTGACCCAGGCAAGAGGCAGAAGACAGGACAGCCAGGGTTTCAGCTACTGTGCAGTCACTGAGTCCTGCTGCTGCTCAGTCCTTTCTTGACCATTCTGATTCTTCATTCAGCTTACCCCAGAGTAAAATCCCATATAAGCAGCATCCAGGAAGTGGCTCTGGTAAATGGCAGAAGGGGTCAAATCACAATAAAATTATGTCTAGAAATTAAGTGCAGAAATAAGTCCATGGAAGTAGTCTTGGAAACTGTACTTCAAATTTTGTCCATAGCAAAGGGACTGAGCTTCAGTTACAGCCTAGGAATCAGAACACATCCCTCCGAAAATGTTCTGCTGGAAGGCTTTAAAGAGTGATACTGAACCTAAGGAATTAAAACCAATGTGTGATCAACAGATTTTTAATAAGTTAAACAAAGAGAGATGATGGGGCAGCAAATATAAGCATTTTAAAACATTTTAAAAATAGTGACAGGGGCCTACAGCCACAAAAAGCGACCAGCAGAAGCAGCATAACTTCTAGCAAGTAAACTAAAGCCTAAGTATGAATACCTAATAATGCAGTGCTCAAGGAGATCTGCAAAGTCACTGTTATCACATTTGTTTATTTAAGAATGGCAAGTATTTTGACGTACATCAGTTTCACAAAAAAGTTAAAGTTCTCTGTTTAGTGGTACACAAAAAAGCTTTAGAAACTTGAAGTCTAACAAGAAATGGAAGTGTAGTTCAGGAAAGTGCACTTAAAAGCTGAATGCCAGCAACTTTAAAATAGTTTTGATGCTCTTAGGTAATGCCTTGGTCACTAATTTAGCTATACACACAATCTCCTCGATTTTCCTTTCGAAAGAACCACGTTAGACAAGTAACACAGCAGCCACCCTTTGCACTTTTCTTCCTTTTGCAGCTTTCACTCATATTCACTCTCCTACGTCACATGAAAACGATGGTGGCAGCTCTGTTACTAAAGACACAGCAACTCCAAGAGATCCATGATGTGTGCACGTGTATGTTTTATATATACTCTTCATATATAAAAATACACAGTATCATATAAAGAACTCCAGATAAACTTATTCTCACAGTAGCAAATATATCAACTTGTTTTCACAGTACTTTGTTTTACTGACTGGGACACCCAGAATGAGGAAAAGTTGCTTCCTCCAGAGCTGGTATTCTCATCCCGCATTCCCACGGCAGCCAAAGCAATTCCGCACACCTCAAGGCCATCTGAGAGTCTGCAGAGAAACATAACTATCTTATTTTTCTTTCAACATAACCATTCAGGGCTTCTTAGTACCTTTGGACAGAGTTGCTCTCGAGCAGCCGATGCTAAAAGGCCTGTGGTTCAGTCACTCAGCGTGCTGAAAGAAAAGCTGTACAAATCCATCTCTGTTTTCTCTTGGGAGTGTCAGTTCCTCACCTGCCCAGTTTTGTCTTCACAGCCAGCATGGTCCATGCACAGCCGCAAAGGCTTTCCCGTATTTCAGGTAAGGTCACAATATGCTCCCTGGCAAGCGCGTGCATGAGCACGCACACCAAATAGAGGCAAAAGGATATCGCGTTCCCTGACAGTACCCCATTCTGCCTCTGTTGAATAGTGGATCTTAGTGGAAATTAAACCCAAACTTGGGTTTAATTGGTTACCAACAATATATACCACACAAAGTCAGCTCAGTGAGGCATACTAATCACTTTTCATTTGCAAGGAAGGATAAAATAATTTTAACCCTAGAAATAAAAAAAATTATATTTATGCAAAAACCTGTTTCACAACTAGAATATAAAGACCAAGGTTTATTAAGGCCATTAGAAAGCAGATCTCATTGACCATCACTCATACACAGCCAGAGGCATTGTGCCAGTTTCAGAGTAACCTGGGTTTACAGTTTGCTTTTATCTCATTTCCTGTGTACAGCCCCACTTCAGCTTTCCTGGACTGTAATACAACCACCTACGGACCCTCTGCCAACAACCAAACCAGCTTGCTGCACAGGGAAAACCTGTAGTGCTCCTCAGCCTGAGGTCTCGGGGTAAACAGACCAAAACCACACATACGCTTCCTTCTGTTCTTAATTACCCGAATATTTAGACCCACACCAAGTCCCGCAGAGCACCACCTTTTCCCTCTGTGTCCAACAGCCCCAGTCCCGGTGTGTGTTGTTAACCTGTTCCCCCAGCACCAAACGGCCGAGCAAGCTGCCAAGTTGCTTTTCCACCAGGAGAGCAGTGGCTGGGTGGCTTCAGCGAGTTAAGACCGTGGGTCAGTTGCCTGTTGTTTTATTCTCGTTTTGCTTCCACCCAACTGCCCCGTTTTTCATAGTATTCTGTTCCTACAGCTCTTAAGGCAGGTAACAGTTCAGAAAAGAAACTGCAGGAAGGCAGCTCATAAGCAAGCACAAAAAAAAAAAAAAGAGAGTTAACCTGAGTATCAGAAAATGCTACAAAACTTGGCATGCGCTTCTTACAGCCTTTGGCACAGAAAACCCACAGGTGAGAACAGTAGTAATAAAGCCCAAGAAACTCCTGTGTAAATAGAGCTGAAACATTTCTACCCACAGCCTCCCAAGAGCTCAATGTCTAAGCCTGACAAAGGCATACGGAACCAAGCACAGCTTAATATTTCACTTCCACTTTGTGAGAAAAATGCGAACGAGGAAGATAAATGTAACACAGGTGTACAGATATGTATGGGCTACTTGAAAATTCCAGGACAAGGGGAAACAATCTCACATACATCGAAACAACCCCCAAGAGAGCCAAGTGACTTGTTTTTAACATGGTGTTTTCAGCAAATACTGTAAGCAATCCACTCCTCACAGAGCTCAGGATGACTATATAACCAGCACAACCCTAAATATTTCACTTTACCTCGTGTGAAAGAGCGGAGGGACAAACATGGGGACACAAACCATGAACGCTTCTGGCCTCCATATATAACCATCCCATGACCCACACTGGCATTCAGCAGAGCAGGACGCAGCGTTGAGACAAGAACAGGAACTACCACCTTCCACCTCCTCTTTAGTATTGCCATGGAAAAAAGGCAGACAAAGGGGACCGTCCCGGTTCGTACTCGCTCTGCAAACAGTGTAAATGGCTTGACACAAGTTGCGAGGCGGTGGAGCAGCTGTCCCACCTACACACAGCGTGCACTTCTAAAGACAACAACAAAATCTTGTCTTTGATGAGCCTGTTCACATCACTTTCCCATCACCTGCCGGCACTGCACTCTCGCAAACTTTTAGCCACATCTCGTGCACCTAATGTCCCGGAGGTACTGTGCAGCAGGACAGGAGTCCTGCCGGTAAGGCTTCGTGGTGTGAAACGCGGTTTACTGGTACAGTAGCGATCAGCTTATTGCAAGCTGCCTGCTGCTTACCACTTCTGTTCTGAAACAGATCTGGTTTCAGAGGATTTTCTTCAAAGCTCAGTGCATTTAGCAAAACTTTCTTATAAAATACACTTAAGTACAATAACAGATTCATCAAAACTTAAAAGAACATTAGGTTACAGTCATTTCATAAAATTATTATTGTTTTAAAAACCAACAGGTTTGAAAGAATACACATTTCCTTTGCAGTAAAAATCCAGAAAAGGTATTCTCAGACACAAACCCCAATTTGTAATCAAATAAATCTGGCGGTTGCATCTCACAGCCAACTGTACAAGTCATCTGAAATACTCCATATGTGCCAAATTATTTACTCCTGTAAACCAGCCTCTCTTCCCAGTGTACTGAGTAGTCTTCAAAAGTGCTGCAAACACTGGATGCATCCCTGCCGGTTTACTCCCCTACATTCAGGCTTTTAGTCTTGCAAACCATTATATTCTCTGTATCTTTAGTTTTAACTCTAAACTTCCAGTTTGCTATTTTACATTAACGGCACTTACTGTAAAAAAAAAAAAAAAAAACCACAAAAAAAAACAACAGAAAAAAGAAAATAAAATCAAACATTTAGGCACACAAAAAAATAATCTGCCTTTCATCTCTGCAGCTGCATAGATGTCTACCAGGTCCCAAGCCATAGCTGTGCTCTGGAATTCTGGCCACAGCCCCTTGAGGACTTGGCTTCTTTATTTTTATGATTAATTAAGGTAGTTTTCATCCAGGACGCAGACTCAACTATTTCCAGCAGACCAATGTGGATATTAGTACATATTGGTTCTTAGGTCTAGTGCCACTGAGACACCAAGAACCACCCCAGTTCCGCTAGCCCACCTGTACATACGGAAAACTTCTTTCATGCAATCTCTGCCCGTCCCCCTCCCTCCATCTCCGCACATGACAGAGGACTGAAAAGGCAATGCAAAAAGTGCAAAATGACATTATGTTCCAGGGCACAAAGTCAGTGACAGACAACAGCTCATATCTGATTTCTCTTTTCATTCTGGGAGCCATCTGTCACAACCAAATAATGCTCCTGGTTTGTTTTTTCTACTTTTCTCAAATAAAAAAAAAAAAAAAAAAAAAAAAAAAAAAAAAACCCACCAAAAAACAACCAAACCCAAACAAAAACCTCCCAACAATATAAAGTTGACATTATTTTAAATTTCATCGTGCAACCTGGACAAGCCTTCTTGAGCTTGAACCAGCTGTACAACCCGGGTCCCTGTCAATTCAACCAGATAAATTACTCCACTCATCAAAACCTCTATTCAGTAACTGGGAGAGGTGGAGGGGTGGAACCCGTTGGAAGCATTTACTGTTTGGAAGGAAAGGGAGCTGCTCCAAAGGGATCTAACTCTAGCGCCTGTTGCTGCTGGCTCTGCACGCTTCGCACCACCAGTTCTGTGAAGGGTACTGCACCAAAGTCATCTGTTTTCAGCCCGTCACCGCCGTGAATGGCCACGTGCAAGGAGCTCTGCCTGGGTCTACCCGCCACCACTACAGTGCCATGATCCCCGCGGCTGTCACCAAACCCTTGGTGCTGGGGGTGCCGCATCAAGTCCGGCGGATGGAAGGGTTTGGCTCCAAAAGGATCCAGAAGACTCTCATCTGTCTGCAGAGGGTTGCTTCGATCTTTGCTGTCAGTCAATGCAACACTAATGTTCTCTTTGGAGTCCGAGATGGTCAGGAACTCATTGCTGCTCTGCGAGTCCCTGCGCCCTGCTTTCTTGTGTCTGCGGGCTCTCTCGGGGGTGCGGTAGCTCGGTTTCAAAGCCTTCTTTGTGGTGGTCGGGGTGCCGTGGTGGCGCTTCCCGTTGTTCTTGGAGACCTCCTGTTTCATGCGCCTTTGGCGGGAGGAAAGTTTCTGCAGGTTACGCTGCTGCTTCACCTTCTGCTGCTGGCTCCCTGTGACCTCTTCAAAAGGAACCAGCCCAAACAGGTCCTCTTTACTCCCCCCAGTCTTGGGGAGAAGGGAAGGCTGAAATGGGGTGCAGCCAAAAATATCAACGCTCTGTGGAGAGGTGGGAGAGAGCAGAGGCTCAGTTCCTGCCACCTGGCCATCTTGCTGAGACACCTTTTTGCTGAAGGGGGCTTTTGTGAAGACATCAAAGTCATCCTGCTCTTGGTTCAGGTTGGGAAAAGCAGCCTGAGAAGAGACCTCATCGTCCCTCTTCTCTCTCGCCTGAGGCTGCAGAGTGAAAAAGGGCACTGCCCCAAACACATCAACCTCTTGGCCAGGGCTCACCTTCATCACAGTACTTGGCACCTCGGACAAGGAGGTATGGATTATACTGGGTTCTTTGATTTCACTGCTGCCCAGGCCGTCTCTGAACCTACTGCTCAGGAGTCCTTCCACAGATTTTTGCTTGGTACGATCAGAATCGGAGTCCGAACTTTGTTTCTCTTCCTCCTCTTCCTCCACCTCTTCTTCAGAGTCCATGAGAAGAGGCCGGTGGCCCAAATTCTCTGGTTCTGTATCATTGTCATCGTTGAAGTCTCCATTCTCTCCTTGCAAGACTTCTTCATCCTCCTGTTCTTCTTCTTCCTCACTGCTCTTGGGAGAAGGAGGATCCGATTCAAAATCACTCTCTGACTCATCACCACCTTTTGTCACTTCTCCCTCTGGAGTTTTCCTCCCTGGCCGGGGATCTCTAAAAGCATGGCTCAGTTTTGCAGCCTTGGTTGGGGTCCCTAAGTTACTTCCTTGATTGCTGGTTGAGTTATCCGCTTGTTTTCCAGGGGAACCTGCAGGTCCGAAGAAAAATGCAAAACAAACTTGAAATACACAGTTAAAATCAACACTTATTCCACATATGCCACAGCCATACATCCAAAGAGTTGATGCAAACTTTTATTCTGTAATTACTAAGGGAAATTAGCTAAAAATCCAATCTAGTATTTCAAATGACACTCATAAAATTGGTTAACAGTCACACCTTCTAGATTTACTCCTCAAGCACAAGATGTCTAGAAATACAATCCTAGTATTTTTGGGGCATGGAGGAGGGACCAATGGACACAGGTGACCTGTAGAGCCAGCTTTTCAAATACACTCATTACACAGCCACACCTCTCCAGGGAAACAGGAGCCAGCGTGCTTGAAAGATTTTAATTTTTTTCTTTTTAAAGCAAGGTACTTATTCCTTAAAGTGCTTATGTTTTGATAGTCTGCTCTGATAAACTTAATGCTCTAGTTATGAGAACAGTCAGCAGAGGCAAAAGACAAATATTCAGCAATTTCCGATAATTCACTTCGGATCTTGGGTTCTGCTTTAGAGCAACAACAGATCTCAGAGGCTCTGCTCTGCTGGGCAGTTTCTGCGTTCCACAAGGTCAATGCACCTTGTTGACAATCGCGTGCCTGAAGACTGCAGCTTGAAGAGGTTCTCCAAGACTAACCTGCTACACTAAGGTTTTTACCACACAGTCAAATACACGTGGCAACACTGACGCATCCAACGCCCTTTCAAACAGCACAAGAGTGCATGACACCCGGTTCGTCCCCAGCCGTCCCTCTCTCCAGCTTTCATAGCACTAGGCAATCCTACACAACACCTCCAAGATAACAAGGTTCCTCCAAGGTCTATGAAAATCAGGGACTGGGCAAGAGAAAAAAAGTTTGTTCATGTCCAAAAGATTCCACACTGTCACGATCTCTCTGTCCTGCCCTTGGGGGCACCAACTCCTTCCAGCAGCTGCACAAGCAGGACCTGGAGCCTGCCCACAGCCACATCAGCGCTACGCCGGTTGGGGGATTTGCTGCACTACTGCAGTTCTGAAGCATATAAAGGGAAGCGAAACAGTGTGAAAACTGTAATTGGGATTAAAAAAAAATCCCACTGAGAGTTAAGCTTGATGGTCACTGCCTTTTTTTTTTTTTAAAGCAATACTTGCCTTGGCATGTCAAACCTGTGCTTAGACAATGTCTTTAGGAACACTGAAGCTCCACATTCAGTCCCTTCTAACTCCTGATGTAGCAATTCAGGACAAAAACCCCTGTTGTTTTAACTTAACTTTGAAAGAAGTGTTTTCTTATTTGCTTCTAAATAGGATGCATGAGCTCAGTTTCTCCATGGAAAGGAAATTTATCTAATTTTTGGTCTGACACTGTGATCCCTGAGAGTTACTATCTGACAACTAGAGCTGAGAGAACAATTCACTGATGACTCTTTCCTAGGGTGGTTGGCTTGGAGACACTGTGAGCAGGAAAAACTCTGCATCAGTGAGCCAGACAGCTAGCAAGAGCACATGGACCAGATCAGCCTGCACAGTGCTACCAGCACGGCACCCAGACTCACACAACACGAGTTTCTCCCTGCGCTGGAGCCCGGCTGCTGCACAGAGCTGCCTTCAGGAGCACAGCTGACTGTCAGGTTTCTGTTTGAAGAGAATGAGTAGGAGGAAAATCAAAACACTGTCTCAGCTCATGAAAGCGTGTTTGCTCTCGAGATGTCCTTTTCTCCAGGACACAGATCACAACGCAGCCACGCTGCTTTAGGAATGTATGACTGACCATGCAACGCTAACAACAACAATTCACCTCTTTACAGACGCAGAGCAACCACCAGAAATCTCTGTGCAGCACTTCGAAGTGAGGCTATACTGCAGTCACTGCAGACTGAACAGGATGCGGCTACCAACCTGGCGACGGGGACCATGGCAAAACCAGCTGCGTTTCTGCCTGCACCAGCAAGGGCTCGGACAGACACCAGTTTATGCTCAATAGCCACGCTGCGTTCACTCTGACCTGGCTGGGAACACCCACGCATCCCACTGCACAGCCTTAGCTTGTGGGATGCTGTGCAACACAAACAACACACCGTGAGTGCTGCGTGCAGGTTTCACAGGTCTCCAGTGTCTGGCACAAGCTGCGGACAGGGACCAGTCCCTATTAAAGCAATTACTAACTTATTCCTCCAAAAAAAAAAAAAAAAACTTCAGCCAGAATCCAGTTCATGACTCTCTTGTTCTTGTCACATACAAACTAATTTCTCAGGTTGTTTTTTCTTTCACAAGGAAACCGTCATGGAACTGCCAGGCCAAGTCAGATTGTTTTGTGCTGAAGTTTAGACTAGAATATTAAGTTCTACAAGTTTCTTCCTTTTTTTAAAGGGAATTTATAGCCCATGTCTTCACCCAGTAGCCATTTTGCTCTTTTGTAATTACACTTTAAACAACCATAAAAATTCTGCAGCAATGTATTTTATGTATGGATTTAAAAGCAAGATGACCAGAATGACTAAAAACATCAGGTGATTAGGGCTTTGAGCTGTTTCCTCTTTGCTTCTGGTGTCAGATTACTTCTTATCTACTGTAATTTTAAATACTACATATTTGCTTTACCCACTAAATTAGAATCTGGATTATTTAGCTGCTTACTTTAGATTTCCCCAAGGTACAGCCTTCACGTGGCACTATATAACCCCCCATCTTCCAAATCCTGCTGCTTCCAATATTTATGTTAACATTAGTGTTTCAGTAAACACAATTAGATTTCAAAAGGGGAAGAAGGAGGAAATGTTTCTAGGTTAGATGGGAACACCACTTACACAACAAAAACCCCAAACATTTTATGTACATCAATATCCATGGGAGTTTACACTCCCAAATAATATTTCTATTTTTATACCTGATTTCCATATGGTGAAAACAATTTATAAAGTAGTTTTTTAAAGAACTGAACCACAGTATATCCAATACACCTGACTTACCAAACAATTTAAATATTATTTAAATGCTGCCACACTCACTCCAAAACAAACGACAAAGGACACCGACAAGACACCCAACCTCTACCAACAGCTGCTGACTTGCTGAACAAGTAATTTAAACCACATCAGGTTTAGCTCTCAGCAGCAGACCTCTCCAGACAACACACATAACAGGACTCGACAAGACATGGCGAAACACGTGAAGCCATTTCCCCAGCCACGCTCAGTGTGTGAGTCCTGGTACACCAGCCATTCTGACATCTCCCACCAGACTCACCTCGCATTGTGTTTCCGGCTGACAACACGCCGCAGATGACTTTGGGAATCACTCATCTAGACAACCTACTTTTTAAAGAATCTGTATTAACATCCTGAATTTCTTTCTTGAGCCTAACCACCACCATCTCTGGAAGAACTTGGGGAAGAAGCCAGGAACTGCGCTTTCTGGAGATCCACGTTCCAGAGTAAATACGGAGACTGCCTGCTCCCCAAGTATGAAGCTACACGCTTTGTTCACATACTCTGAGCTCTGAACAGCTCTCCACGGAAATGCTGAGCCAGTTTTGTGGCCTCTTGTCTAAGCTCAAGGTGGCCAAGCCATCGCACATGGAACGCAGCACACAAACCCCTGTTTGAACCACAGCCAGAGCGAAGCAGCACACGGGAAAAGGAAAGCTGTGTACCTGTAACTGCCCATCCCTGCACGAGAGAAAAACCCTCTCCTACCTCTCTCCATTCCGACACCACTCAGATACTGCATGTGTATTTATTTTTCCAGCTGTAACATCATCACAGCACCAGGCATTTAACTCATATTAGCTCATCAGCTTCAAACCCCTTATCTCAATACAAATGATCTCTGAACAAGGTTTTCTCAAGTTCTAGCTCTTTAGACCTAAGATTCCTCCTTACCCACGACATCAGTGTTATTACAATTTCAGAACAAGCATGTATGACCCTATATGCACAACCTAAACAGGACCATGCCGGATGATGCTGGGAGCTGCAACTGCTCCTGATACAGTTTTGAAGAAAACACTTTATTTTTGAAGAAAGCACTTTATTTTTGAAGTATTTCAAGAGTGGTGACCTCGCTCCTCCCACGTTTGTATTTTTCAGGAAAGAGAATGTATCTTGCTTTATTCTTCAGAGGGTGTCGAGGTGTTGGAAACAAGCAGAGCCATCTGCTCCAAGCAGATATCAGGCTAAGATACTGCTCAACCACGTTATAGTCTAACACAGAAAAACCTCAAGGGAGAACCTGGCTCTATGTGTGCATTCTCAGCTGCAGTGTCTTTGGTTTGCTCCTAATGACAAGGAGAAAACTGCAGCAGACTGGTGTCAAAACCCACCCAGAGAAACAAGAGTACTCTCCACAGAGCTGACAGTTTTAAAACCATGACAGGGATTTTAAATAATTTCTTTTCAAACTACAGTTCCCCATTTTTTACTGCTAAAGGAGTTAGCAAACTAAATAAATATGAAGAGCACTATAAACAGAAACCTAATGCCCCAAAAGGGAAAATTAATGACAATTTAATGCTCTGGTCAAACAGACTTCAAAAATGAAGCATTCTGTCATGTTGATTTCATGCAATCTTCTCAACCTAAACTGCTGCAAGGACTGTTCAGATATATGTTGATAAAAAATGCTGCAAAATGTTGAGTAACATCTGTTTGTAATGTACTGTTCAGATTACTACACTTCTAATCAGGTTTGCATCTTGTAGGAGACAGTTGTTCTTGGCTCAAATGTAAGCCAGGTGGAACATCTTTAATCGTATAAGAAGATCCCAATCTTCAAGGAAATTTTCTGTTCTGATGTTCTTTTTCGAGACATCCGATTATAAGAGGATGAATTCCCTCTAACAACTGCAGTAATTACATGCCTTCTGCTGGTTCATCATTTTAGGGTACTGCGGGGGTGGCAAAAGAGAGGGGCATAAGGGCTTTAAGCTTTCTTTGAATTGGTAACATACTGCCGCCATCATTTCAGAACAATTTGCCACATGTCAGGCCCAAGGATTACCGGCATGCTGCAACTTAATCTGCACTATTTCTTTGACAACAGCCAGAGCAGCAGCTGCTGAATGTTGTAATGGATTTATACTGCTCACCACCTTTATTGTCAAGAACAAAAATGGGAGAACAAAACACTTCTGTCTGACATCCATTACTTAGAAATTCTTTCAAATAATTAGTCTACAGGTCAAGGCATGTTAAAAAAACCAACAGTGAAAGGTGACTGATTGCTCTAAAATTTGACACCAAAAAAAAACCCCACTGAATAATTTTGGAGAGAAAAAGCACACCACTGGCAGAGCCCACACATATCATTTATTCTTGTGACATGAATAATTTCAAGTTACTTTGGAAGTCTCATCTAGAAAAGCTCAAGTCAAAATATTATCTTGGTACAGAGAAAGATCCTGAACCTGCATTCTGCAAAGAGTAAGAATACCTGAAACCATAGTCACAGAAAGGTTATCAAGTAACATAAGCAGTATGTGCAGCAAGTAGAAATATTGATGTGAACTTATTTTATTTCTCAAGCCATCTAAATCTGGAAGACTGCACTATAGCCACATCAAGTTGCAGGTCTGGGCATCTCTTCAACAATTCAAGATCATCAGTTGCTGAAGAAACATGAACTGAGGGCATTAGCAGTTCCAGTGTTGTATAGGAAGTTGTCTCAAGTTTTTTGGTTACTCCTGTTCTCACATTTGTAATTTCTTGCTAACTTATAGTGAGTTGTGCTTCATTGAAAGCTCCAGGCTGCACAGAAGTCCAAGGGCGCCAAAGCTGGGGTACGGAAACTTGCAGTGTCTTGAAACCTTGTGAGAAACATTATACAAAAAGTAACCAAATGAATAGTCATCACTCACATGTCTTCATGCTAGAAGGCAGCACTTTCCTCGTGGAAATGCCAATAACCAGCTAGCTACTGCAGCAGAGTCCTTTCAGTGACGCATGTTGTCCAACTCTCCAGACTATTTCCATTGTACCACTATTTGACATGCAGTTGGCTGGTTTTCTGCTGGATTCACACAGCTGTGATTAGTGAGTTACTTACCAGGCCACGAAACTGCTCTTATCCCAAAGCAGGTGGCTTTGGAATTGGCTTGGACCTTATGTTGTTAAGTCAAAAGATGATACATGGTCTTCAGCTTCTTGCTATCTCACATCAGATGATAAAAATTAGTTAAGTATTTAGCCAAGCGCTGCATTCACCAGAGAACCCTTAAGCCTCCAAAACTGAAGAAATACTCCATCTGACTCTAAGCTACACTCCATATACAACTACATTTATGAACCTGAGACTCATGTCACAGAACAAAAAAAGAAAGCAGAAAAAGACCACAGTTCCAACTCAGAGGCTGGCACAGGAGAACACATCTTCAACAGGAACTTCTACTTTTTTGAGAAGAAAAATTTTCTTTTTAAATTTATTTTAAATAAGCTGTATTGATTACATCAACATTTAATCTCATCGTAGTTCAAGAATTCAAAATTCAGTAGTCAGAAACCCGGGTGAAGAGTGATAAAACACTCCATATTTGCACTGCAGACACATTACATAAAGGAAGTGAAACTTCCCCTCTAACTAGATAAAGCCAGTCTCTCACCCAAACGCTGGAATTGTGATTAAGGTATGGAATCTATGTTACATTTTCTGTTCAGACATCTTCCCTCTGATGCCCTGAGTAAGGTACGCATGTGGCTTACTTGTCAGCTGAATCTTTTAAAATCCCAAGAACAAACCAGAAAGAATGCATCATACAGAATGTTAGGTACAAAAGGAAATCAAAATATTAGGGACATTTGTCAAGTCTCTTCTAGAGAGCCCTCAACTAGACATAACATATGTCCAAGTCAAACCCATTCTCCTTTTCTTAGTTACTTTACAACACCTTGTTTCAAGACATTTCCAAAAACAAATCCATAGGGAAAACAAACCAGCTTTTAAAACACAAATCTTCAGATTTAAAGATTTAACCTACCAGATTTGTTTGCTAAGCATAATTTGCTGTTAAGACAGAATTAAAAATACCTTTCTTGAAGTCAATGTAGACTTGTTTAAATTCCAGCTGTGAGTCAGTAGAAAAAATGCTACTGAAAAGTGTACAATTTTTTTCCCCCATGAAGCAGGTATCACAGTTTCTCAGCATTTCTCAAGTAGTCTGGTTTTTGAGCCATGACTGAAATTGATTTTATTTTTTTCCCCCTTAAGAGAAGGTATCTCCCCTTGTTTTTTCATATGTCAAGAATTAAAGCCTGGATCCAAAGTAACCAGAGTAAAACCTATGACATAGTATAGTGAAGCTGTCCATTAAAATCTAACCTATAACTACCTGAAAAATAGCAATGAGCAAATAAATTTCTAAGACAAAGTGAGGGGAAGAAAAAAATAATCCCTGAAACAGGTGGGTATGAACACTCAAGACAGGACAGTAAGCACCTCTTAGTCACCATCTCAGACTAAGTATAACTATTACTGCTCATTTTGCATGTGAATTCAGGCTCACCTGTAAAACTAAACAATCTCTTTAATGAGAACTGTAGCGTAAATCCTTCCAAACTGCCACCTATAGAGAGAGCAAGCATTCTTCACTTAAGAACTACTTTCACACTGTGTTGAATGACCGAATATTAACAGGATGACAGAAGGTAAACTCCTCCTTTCCAAATTAGCAGAACAAAAATAGAAACTAAGAACACAGTAGCAGACTGAGCAGAATTAATTCAAGTCTCTCAACAGAAGAGGACACGAATGCAGAGAAATTTTTACAAATTGCCTTGCAGAGTACAACAGTGTTACCCTGGTCACTCTTCACCACGTACAGTATGAGAGCACTTGTGAGCATTAATCAGTCCTAGCAGACGATTTTTAGGAACGCAGGATTAAAATGAAAGAAAACACAGATGCTAACTTAGGTTGACCCCTTTATTTTAAGGCATGTTATCTGAGCTTTTGAACTTTGATAAGAATAGTTTTTAAAAAGTCATACGAAGGCACCTTTATCACAGAAGCACTCTCAACAAAACTTAGGTAGGCATCTAAGTGGCTCCATAAATAACTGAAGCTCTTTTTACCATTTAACTGACAGGTAGGCTTTACTTTGCCACAGGTACCAAAAAACTGATTAAAGTGCTGATCAAGCAAATGTTTAAACTGGCAATGAAGTTGCAGGATGATGCAGTTTCACATTCACAGTCAATGTTCACATACAATGTTATTTTTACTTCCATTCAAGGTACAAATAGCCAAAGTTGAACTGAAAAAATTATGAAAGTCCCCTCCCCTAACGTTCAGATGACAGGAGATATTTTGCCTGTTTTGTCTCAATTTGCACCAAAACTTGCATTAAATGCAGCAGAAGCTTACAGTCTTAACTTGGCTGGAGAACCCAACTGAAAAAAAAAAAGCATGAGCTAGAAGCAGACTACAGTGAAGTAGAAAAATTTGGTCTTAGCAAGTAATTAGCCTTTAGCAAAAGCTCTTCCGGTTCTGCGCAAGTATTCCCACTGCACTGGTCCAATGTATTTGTACTGTGAACACTACACGGTCTGTACACTGTACAAGTACCAGGAACTGGATGCAGGAGAGTTTTTTAATTGGAGGCAATCAACATTAAAAAAAAATTTTCCTCAACCCGTCTACTGTCATGAGGCAGCCAACACTTTTATTCCTCTTTGGTCATTTAACTGGATGCACATACTTCAACAGATACATACATACATACTATATATATATGTATGCATACATATATATATATGAGGTAGTGAGGTTACAGATGTAACTTGCCTGGTTGAGAAATGAAAGGAACAGAACCAAATGGATCTTCAGGGGTATTTTTCTGTGGAGCAGAATGTGGCTCCACATTCTTATCTGAAGATGCTCTCCTGTCCACCAGCCTGTCTGTAAAAAACAAAATGAAACAGAACAAAAAATAAAATAAAAATGTCAGGTCTTATGCCTATGCAAAAATATCTACCGTACGGGGTAGGAATGAGGAATGAATGTACCCTTGATTAGAGGTTTTTTGGTATGTTTAAAGATATCTCATATCTTGAATTCACACTTCTGATCATTCAGGAAAATTCACCTGCACAAATCTTTTGTTAATCACCATGTCCCACCAAAAGCAGCATGTACTTGCTGCTGGAACGCTTTCAATGAGGATCTCTCTTACATGTTACATGCAGCTGATGCACTCTGTAATAGGAATTACCAGTCCTCTGTGCTCTTGAGGTTTTAAAGCCAAAATCAGTATGCTTATCTAAAACACAAAATTGTTCATCTTTTCCAAGTTTTGGCCAGCCTTTGCCACAAAACCAGAAAAGTTGACAAACACAGCAAAATACCTGGGAGTACTTTTTATTAAACATGTAACACCTGCTAGTAATTAAAAACAATGTGAGTATCACACAATGTAGAGAAATGTAGTGTCTGTTTTGTATGGTCTTCAACCCTTAGGATACTGATTTACTTCTTTCTTTTAAACTCAGACATATGAAAGGTTTTTAACACAGTCAAAAATTAGTAGTACTAAGAATGGGAAATAAAAGTTTTGTCTAAGCTTTTATCCTAAAACCGCAGCCAGCTTCAGACCCAGCGTGTCCAGCCCTACCACCAGACGGCAGCTCAGGAGGGTCCCGCAAGGCGCTCAGCACCTTCACACCATGGCTGTGACAGGGTGTTCCGCTGCTGCTAACACCCCACAGCCCCCGTGCAGAAGACACATCATTTGGCTCTCCTCCTTTTCCACAGCAAGCGTCTGCTCTTCCAAACAGCCGCAGCACAACCTTCTTGTCGATGTGCCACTGTGTGGATGCAGCTGAACTGTTCCTATTTACACCTCGAGCTATCTGCGCGTTTCCTACTCAGCCCTTCAATACACCAGCCAGGAGGCTTTACCAAGACAACCACCAGGGACTACACAGCAAGCTCATCTACTTCAGACACATGCACATTAACCCTGCGGACAGAGCCCATGAGTTTTGAAATTACATGCCAGTTTTCATAGACAAGCGTTCTGTTCATATAAAAGTGTCCGTAATGTGACTTGTCCTCCTCTTACCTGCCGTTAGACTCCCCAAAGAAATACAAGCGGGAGTTGTTCCATTACAGGTAACCCCTGCTTACAATATAATCCCAGCTGGGGACTCATGGTGCAGGAGATTAACTATTTGCTCCCATCTCAGCATACACATATTGAAACAGGCAGAGACTAACCAACCCAAACAAAATTATCCTCCGGTGACACGCCCATGCAGAGGAGAATACTAGCAGAGATGCACAAAAGACCAGCAGCTCTGTGTTTATACCAACTGCCGAGCATCACATCCAACAGCAGGACTTAGTCTTGATTCTGAAGTCATACGCACGTGGATTTGTCTCCTCAAGAAAGAAGGGTTTGGGTTTTGGTTTTTGTGGGGGTTTTTTGCTTGTTTGTTTGTTTTGGGGAGGGTGATGTTTTAGGTTGCTCTGTTTTTTAAGAGAAAAGAGAAAGTGATGGTTTCTCCAGCTTCACACAAGCAGAAGTAGATTCAACAGGACTGTAAGTATTAAACATTACTGTGCTTGGGATGCAACTTCCTTAAAGATCCAAGTTTTTTCCCCCCTCAGTGAAAAAAATCATACGAATGCAGCCCAGACTGCTGCCAGAGAGACGATCACACGCCACATGGCACAGCGAGCCCCTCCACAGAAAGCCGCAGTTATTTAAAACCACAAACGAGGTTTCTGTTTCCACTCAAGACTCCTCAGGAGACAGCTCTCAGGACTTTCTAAAGTATGAGAAGCAGTTGTGCACAAAGCAAGCCCGGTAAGAACCACAGCCCCTTCCTGCACAGCTGGCCCCGGTACTTCCTCCATACCATGCACACTGCAAAGGAGACAGGCACGGACGGGGCTCTGCAGGCTTCGCACCCACAGGTGTGGCTGCTGAAGCACTGAGATGGTGCTGCGCCTAACAAACCTCTCTGTGCCATTCAGGGAGAAGGCTGCAGTGGTTATTTTTTCCCAGTGAGAGAGGTGACTCGTTTCCTTAGCTCCCAATTCTGCACAGACAGTGATTATAGGAGCTCTTTGGAAGAACACTGTCTTTACAACGTTGTCAGACTCTCAGCATCATGTGTTGCTTCTGGACCATCATTAACAACAACACAAAAGCAACAGTGTGCACAGCAGCCAAGAACTCCACTTGAACTCTATCACAGCTCTCTGCAAAGGTGCTCAGTTTACAAGTCTTTATCCAATTGCACATTAATTTTTACAGCAAATCACCTTTTCACTACGAAAAACTTTCACAAACTGTAAGCAAGGTATTCTGCTTTATGAGTTAGCTCCATTTTAAAGGAGAAGTGATTAATCATCACAGTAATACTCATCAGCAGACGCACTATGGCAATTAAACTACCAAATGCATGAAATCAAACAGTAACATTAGCCTGACAAATCGTGCTGACAATTTGATACCCTGACAGAGGCAGGATCTGCCTAACTGCTCATGTATTACTGTCATGAACACAACAGCTTTAGAAAAATTTAACAGATTTTAAAATATTTTTAATTTATGTATAAAGCATCAGCTCAACAATACAAAACTAGGCTTTTGGAAGTGGAAAGAAAGCAATAATGTTTTGAATGTTACTCAGCCCCACATAACATTGCAAAAAGACAAACTTACATAACACCGTACAGGAGTTATAAAGTACAGGACAGCCACCAGGTTTAGTAGCAGAAAATAAAACAACTTATCAAACCCATATCTTCAATTCTCCTTTCTCTAGATGGCAAAAGGGTTCACAGTAAACTCAAAAATAGAGCAAAAAAACTTTGGTAGTAAACAGCACTTTTCTCTCACAAGAGATAAGCTACATTTAAAGAGACTTGAGCCTCAATCTGTAAGATATATCTGAGGAAATTCCAGGAAGTACTACACAGTTAAAGACAATTTTATAGGAACAAGCCTTAATTGTACAATAAATCTCCCAATTTCTCATTATTCCACATAAGTTTGAGAAAGTACTAGTAGTTAAAATTAAGTAAACATTTCTGCTTCGACTGCAGTAAAGGCATTAACACTGCAAGGCAAGTTAATACGACCTTTGGCACAATATCCTTAACACCAAAAAAAAAGTTAAAAGGTCTGTGAAGTCTTTCATGTATCTATGTGTACACATAAACACACAAACACAGAGATTAAAACAAGTAACACCCCCCTCCACCTGACATCTTTAACAGAAATCAAGACAAAAGGTGAAGAAAAGCTGGAACTGCATCTCTTGTTACGCGTGAACAAGCCTGCCATCTAGTGTACTATTGCTCAAGTCAGTCATCTTTTTTTAACTTTTATTTGTAGTGTGTAGTATTTTTTAAGTTTTATTCGTAGTCATTCAAGTAACTAAAAAACCCTAATGCTGATTATTACTAAGCAGAAGGATGCTGTTTTGTTTACTTTTCTCATACAGCATATTAAGCTTATTATCACATCCAGCTCCTCTGGGCATTTAATTCAAGATGCGAGGCGAGCCAAGAACATGCCTAAGTGGATTTAGTCTTTAAAAACTTTAGACTATTTTCATACACATATTATAAAAACCGGACAAAGGAGTTCCAGAATTGGTTCACTGTTCTTTCTGCTAGAGATTTAGGGACAGCAGCTAGCAGCATCTAGCTCCAAGTTATTGTACGCTTTATTAAGTGTAGCTGTTTGCATGCAATTCAGCATTTTAGCGTCCAGAAAGCAGCTGCAATTGGACTGCGTCGTCATGCTCTCGCTTCCGTGAGCGACCTGTGACTTAGGCAAGCAGCAACAGTTGTGGGCTCCAGACAGTTTGAGTTCTCTGCTTTGCGTTTGCAGAGTTCTGTATCCCATGGTCATAACTCAACCTAAATACAAAATCTTAACTCCTAACAATGAGCTGTATAGAAGAAAATACACAAAACTTAAGTGCCAAAGACTGTTGTAAAGCTTCCTAATTAAACATCCTTATAGGAAGCTCACCAGAGACTGCAAGGAAAAAGAAAAATCTAATTCTTAAAAACATAATTATAAGCAATTGGATATTATTATTTTAGACTCCATTCTGTTCAAATTTGTGAACAATCACGCTGTGTAAAACAGACCAGAGGTTTCGCTATACGACTCGCCTTATCTAACATTTTCTATTTCCCAAGCTTACTAGAACCAGCCTAGGCAGCTACTCCAGGCAAGCATAGTTCTTGTATAGCATTTTCCGGCTTTTTTTTTTTTAAAGCCATTTCAAACACGTCCTTGGTTTTACAAAATTTTACTCTAAAATGCGTGCAGGCTACATCCACATCTCAAAAACAGGAGTCTTATTTGATAACACAGGATACAAGTGAAAACAATCAACCACCCCTAGAGTCAGACAAAAAAAACCCCAATCACTTTCCTTAAGGATTAACAGGTAAGGTGTGCATCTCACTCAGCTACACGTTAAGTGACCGGAAATTCAATGAGAAAAAGACTCAATTGAAGGCACAGGGTTTTTTTTCAATCACTTGGATTTCAACTTTACTGTGTTTTTAATTGCAAAGAACTTGCTGAGAGTCAGCCAAGTATATACAATCTGTTTTGTGACATTGTGACATCTTACAAGTCTTGCAAATAAATCTGATCTTGACAAAACCAGTTTTAGGAAGAGCATCTAATGAGCATGTGTTAAGCAATTAAGAAAAACCAGTAAGTCCAAGTACAAACTACTGAGATAACTGACCCTCAAGAGGAAAAAGTTTATTCAACTATTGCCATATCAGAACAATAAAGCAGCCCTTACATGTAGCCACTCAAAAAGGACATTACAAAACATTAACATAATGTAATAGGTCAATTTTCTTTCAGGCATTTTCAAAGGACATATCAGACCCACAGAATCTTCTGCTTTGATATGCAAGAAAGAAGCTGGAAAGGAGTAAAGCGAGCAGCCAAACTTTTCTTCCTATCTGACAACATAACCTCTGCTGTTCAGAGCTTCTTCACAACCAAGGCGACAGAAGCAGTACTTAAGAGCTGAGATATCACCATTTCTGCAGGATTTGAGCCAGTAACTACCAATTTTAGACAGTGAGTTCCTATGGCACGCATTTTCAAAAAGGGAAAGGAAAGAAAGAAGACAGGCCCAACTCTGCCCTCAAATGCTCAGAAAGAATTTTCTGTACAGACTGCATGGCCCTTAGACAAGACAGGTGTTGAGACTGCTGAGCAGCTACAGAGCCCTTATTTACTGGGAAGCAAAATAAGCCTTCAAGCGTCCCTTACTTGATCTTAGCAGGTCAAATTCTCTGTCCAGCAGCTCCTCCTCTGTCAACTTGGAAAAATTGTCCTCTCCAAAGGGGTTCCAGCATGACATATCAGGTGGGTTATTGATGCTCTGCTTTGGGTAACTGGCAACTGCCTCAGCATCAGGAATAACTGACCTGTAAAGTCAGTTCATGGAAACAAACAGAAGAGAAACATTACAGGATTGTTTATCTGGATGAAAATCTATTATATGCTTCATTAAACCAAAATGCTACATACAAGTAACACACATGCATGAACAGCTCATCTCCAATGCATCTTCAAGGTAACTGAAGATAAGACTGATCACTTGAAATATGTGGTTTGATCACATCATTTCTGCATGCAATCCTTGTATCTTTCTTTTTCAATTAATTCATTGTAGGCAATGCACAGAATCTTTCACCAAGGTGACAAGAAAGGGCAAAAACTGTCTTTCACCTTTGTTCATTTCTCTACTGCCACAGGAGACTGGCTTGTTTTCAAAAAAAAACCCGACCCACTAAATATGTTTTACATTTTCATCTGTTCTCCTCATTTTCAGATTTTTTTCCTGGCAGACACACTAAGTGTCTTTGTATCCTACATCCATCCAACTGATAGGATTAACTTCAACCACCAGTTGACACTGCAGCTTCTTCACCTATGACTCTTATCTACACAGATAAGGAAACCTTTGACCAGATGAGTTTTTCCTTTCACGCACATTTTAGCAAATTACACCTACTACTCCATTTGTCCAAAGTGGACTAGACAAGCAGCAATTGGGAAGTTACTGCACGCTAACTGGTTCTCTCTCTGCGCCTAGCCAGGCTCTGCAGGCCACAGCTGCAGCCCAGGTGGAGCTCCACGTGCAACCACCTCTTCAAGACAAGGGGAAGGGGCTCCTTCTTGACAGCTCAGGTTCTGCCATCCCACAGCACTACTGCTCTTTCAGACCAGGCCCATCTGTTGTGTGTCCCACTTGCCTCCGAAAATAGCCTTTACCACTGAACAGCAACTACCCAACTGCTTCCAGTAATACCTTACTATTGAAGCAAGCAAGTCATTCCTGATGAAAGGATTCCGTAGTGCTCATCACAATTAGCAACGCAAGCAGTAAGTTACTCTTGGGCACATCTGTGTCAGAATACTTGCCTGCTTGCAGGGTAGGGACGATCCGCCACTGTTCCAGCACGCACTGGAAGCGACCCAGGGTAGGAGATTAAGGCTGGTGAGAAGTCTTGTGAAGAAGTGATATATTCAGGAGACTGCACCTGTTGCGACCGCTGTTGCTGCTGAGCAAGCATCTGCTGCTGTAGGACAGCCTGCTGGTATTGCTGCACAGAAATAAGACAATGACCAAGTCACTAAAATTCACCTGGACCAGCATGAATCTCTTCTGCTAAGTAACAATACCAGCCTTGCAGCCAAATGCACCGACAACCACCACACTCCAGAAAAACTCGGTAGCTCCAGCAGAAGCAAGAAGCCAGACCTGTCCACTAGATGGGTGCAAAGACACTGCCCTACTAACTCAGTGATGCCAGTTTTCTCTGACAACGTATTACCACTTAGCTTTTTGTAATTATTGCAAGCTAAGTATCTGCTACTGCAGCACAAAGAAGTTCATTCTCATCAGACCCTTTACTTATCAAAATTTCACAACAGCTCCTGACTTTTGAAAAACATATTACGCCAGTTAGCCTTTTTTGTTTTATCTGTACTTTTTTATCTATGTGTACATTTCCACCATGCTGTAGCTGCATCACACAACACATACAAGAACTTTTACCTTTCTGTAAAACAAATGATAAAACACTTCTCCATTTTAACCAAGAGCTGCATTAAGAGCTGAAATATTCCTAAATGCAGCTTTAAAGCGCTTAAAAATATTCAACTAGTAGAGCACCCTTTATTTCAAAGCTTCAACATCAAACGACAAAATCTTTTCCACAAGTATCCCTATTGCACATCTCAGTGTGAAACAGCACATTAACAGTAAATATACCACGCAGCAACAGTATTTGTGCTTTCAGCATGCCACTAGGCAAGGATTCGCTGGGCTAGATAGGACTGTAGACACTGTTACACATATAACCTTGGCTGAATTATACCACTCCAGAATACTGTTTCCTTTTTAACAATCAACGTGCCATCCTTATTTTAAGAAATTCAGTAATTTAAGGATGCCAACTGTACTGGAAACCTTAAGCACCAATTATGCTTCCAATTAGTATACAGCTACTAAATGAATTTTAGGATCTATCCCTCCCAATTAAGACAGAAGGGCAACTCCAGATAAGCTTTTGCAACAAAGTTTGGATCACCTTTTCTTTCCCCAAACCCCCTCACCTGAATATCATTTTAGATGCTCAACTTCACACTATTTACAACATCCACAGCTCATTACAACCACTCACTTCTCTTACTGCATCTTCACAACAGACTTACTTACAAACCACCTACGTTCCATTCTTGACATACCATAGCAGGATACTGTGACTGGGAAGGTTGCTGCTGGTACATAGACTGCATCAACAGCTGCTGTTGGACCATCTGCTGGTGCATTGCTTGTTGATACTATATTTGAAAAGAAGAAAATATCTTTTAAGAAGTCATGACCCCCACTTTAGAAAGATACAGACATTTAGAAGAGGCTCTGATTAAAATATCACTTCTGTGCCTCAACAGCGTTTTTCAGTTAAGATATCACATAACCAAGAATCAGCTTCAATTCCGTCACTGCATTTTCACGACTTTGTATTTGGAAGCTTTTCCTTTTCTTCCCCGGCCCCTCCAGTTAATACCAGCCTGTTTAACAAAAAATTAGGCTACGTATTCTGCACTGCCTTTCCTAAGGTGGGCCACTTCACCTCACAACTTTCGCAATTTAAACCAGCCCCTTTGGAAAACAATTCAGCTATGCTTTAAACAATAACATGTCCCAGCAGGGTGGGGGGGGCGGGAAGACGATAGCAATAGGTGTCTTGGACAGGATCTGAAAGTTC
>NW_010116877.1:30255-45146 GCF_000699245.1 Pterocles gutturalis
CTTCTGCTATGTTTACAGCTATTTACGCTACACAACTTAAGCAACTATACTTGACGTTATGCAAGCTGGACAGTGTTAGAATATGTGGTAACCATGAAAAATCTCAGTGGAAAGTACAACTACAAAGAGGAAGATCATCACAGACCAAGACAAATTAAAGAAAGCAAAAATCAGATTCAGATGGTGTGTGTACAGCCACCTACTGCAAGTACAGCATCCTCACCTAAATCATTCGTAACATGTTCACACTGATGCAAAACCTTTATTTGGGCCACACAGCAGTGACTCAAAGCAAGCTGAGATTCGGGGTCAAACAGCAAAAACAAGACAGAATAAAGAAAGCAACTTTCTAAGACAAGCATTACAGTGCCTATGAAGAGACAAGGTAAAAAAAAACCAGCAGGCGCAATGATCCCCTTCTCTTTCCTAGCAGGGAGAAACCAGGCCACAACAGCAGAAAGGTTTGACTAGCATGTGACACAAAGTGTTATTGACAAGCATAACGTGTATCTCTCAGCAATGTGCCTAACCCATACCTGCTGAATGTAAGCATCCTGAAACATAGGTTGCTGCTGGTGATGTAGATGGTGTAACTGCTGCAGCCTCCAGTCCCCCTGCTGCAGCTGCTGGAGAACTCGGTTCTGCTGTGGGTGGTGCTGGTTGGTACCTTGCGACTGTAAGACTTCTTGCCCATTCCCTGGTCGCGGGGTTCCTGTAATGTTCAGACAACACTATTAACATACTGACCTCCGAAGCTGAGCTAGAGAGCTCCCTGGCAGTTAACCTCTTCATTTAACACTTCAAGGTGAAGCTGTTTACAAACTTCCCTTCCCAGTCTGACAGCTAGTACACCTGGTACTAAGTTCATTTCTTCGACACCACATCCAGGCTTGTCAATGCACAATTTCTACTTACAAGATGTGGGAAGCTTCCTTTCGTCTCATGACAGAGGAAGCTGGGTTCTGCTTTACTATCACCTGAGTTTTACCTTCTACTATCTCAAACCCAAACCCTCAAAACATATAATTTTTTTTAAGGGAACTACTGCCTCGCTTGTTTAACTCCCTTCAACAGACCACTAGATTAATTTTGCCTTTCAAGTGTTTTTGCAGCCTTTTAAGTAAGCAGTTACTAAACATAAATACAGCACATGAGAGATTGATTTATGTTCTGAAGTGTCCAGGAATGGTCTGTTCCTTGTCATAACAGAAAAAGCTTTCCAAGTTACTTGGAACCTGTCTAGTAAAAGTTGTTTACACCTGGGACACACACATTCTCAGCAGCCTTTTGATTGGAGGCTTCCCAATAACATCCCTGAAGCTACTCTTCCATGAAACAAATCTATGCTTGATAGCCTAAAAATTTAAAATGAAATTGAAAAAAATGAAAAAAATCTTAACAAGGTTGTATCTCATCTTTGAAAGAACAGCACTGCCAGGCAGTGTGCTGCCAGAGACTTGTTGCACCCACAGTGCACTGTGAAACGCATTGGTCAATCGTTAGAGAAGTTTTTACCTGGTTACAGCCCACACATAATACCAACATCTTGTGGACATCTCATGACTTACTGAGCCACAGGGAAGACCTTTACTACTACAACAAAAGTAGTTTGTTACAGAAGAGCTCAGTAGTTTTAGTGAAGTCTTTGAAAGTCAAAACTGAGTGTGAACTTCTCTCAGTCTGCAGTGGAAAGTCAGTTCTAAAATCAGTGTTAAGCACTAAAAATTGGTGTTAAGCACAATGAAAAGAATACCTTCATTTCTCAACTATTTGTATTTAGTTTTTGTGGCACCCAGTCAAACTTGCACATTTAGAGCCTTTCGGAAAGGAGGAGGATTTGGGTTTTGGCATGTAAAAAAAAGCAGATTAACTTAGGTTTTACATGTTATCCCTATTAGAGCAGAAAGGGAAGGAAATACAAAATTCATTCTTCATTTATTGTGGTCCATCCTTAGACTTTGGTAAGTTACCTTTTTGCCCACAATTAGCAAATTCACTGGGAACTTGTGCTTTGACTGGAGTCGCCGAGCTCTGGATCGTCAGCACGCTAGAAGTGGCAGTGCTTGAATTGGCCTTTGGTCTCTGTCGCGGTGCAATTGAGGTTTCTGTTGGTCCAACAGTATCTGTTATTCTGAAATGGCAAGTTTTCCATAGAAGAGTCTGATTAAAAAGGACTATTTCTGCTTCAAAGTAGACAGGATGTATATCTTAATCGCTCAATTACACCTTAACCACATGCATTCATTTGCTTTGCATTCACAACAGGCTAATGAAGTCAGAGTTGAAAGAGCTGATAATTAGAGCTCACTATCAACGTACTTAAGTCACAGGTGTCGGTAGACTCAAAACCCAACTTCCATTAACAAGGAATAAAAGTGTAAATGATTCTTCCAGCGTTAGCATTAAGCATACACCATATACCACAGCAGAAGTGAAAAGCATGAACAGGAATTCCCAAGGTTTTATTTTTATTGACAAGTACAAAAAAGGGAATATTTTTATACAAAAATTGGAATTTTTCAAAGAACAAAATCCACTTAGCTTCATAAATAAGACGATAGTACATTTAAATAAAACTAAGAACAGTTTACCTGCACCATATTTGCCTGCACCTCACAGAATCACACAGAATCACAGAATGTTAGAGATTGGAAGGGACCTCGAAAGATCATCTAGTCCAATCCCCCTGCCGGAGCAGGACACCCAGATCAGATCCCACAGGAACGCATCCAGGCGGGCTTTGAATGTCTCCAGAGAAGGAGACTCCACACCCTCTCTGGGCAGCCTGTTCCAGTGCTCTGTCACCCTCACCGTGAAGAAGTTTTTCCTCATATTCAAGTGGAACCTCCTATGTTCCAGCTTGAACCCATTGCCCCTTGTCCTATCACTGGATGTCACAGAGAAGAGCCTGGCTCCATCCTCCTGACACTCACCCTTCACGTATTTATAAACATTGATGAGGTCACCCCTCAGTCTCCTCTTTTCCAGGCTAAAGAGACCCAGCTCCCTCAGCCTTTCCTCAGCAGGGAGATGCTCCATTCCCTTCATCATCTTTGTGGCTCTGCGCTGGACTCTCTCCAGCAGTTCCCTGTCCCTCTGGAACTGAGGGGCCCAGAACTGGACACAATATTCCAGATGCGGTCTCACCAGGGCAGAGTAGAGGGGGAGGAGAACCTCCCACCAAACTCTTTTTATTTCTAAATTCACTCATCACAGCAGGAGAAAATAAAGCAGATCAGGAACAGACTGCTAGCACTTATTGCACCCAAAACAGGCTCTCAGTTTCTCTCTGGGGATTCTCAATACAATGAAAAAAGCAATGAAGAGACGTAAAGCACTTAGAATTGCTCTTTATCTATTCTGATGACCTCTGCTACTAAGATTTTTAATTTATTAGCAAGCATATGAAAACAGGCTTCAGACAAATGCAATATTTAACAATATTAGTAAAAAAAAAAGTAAAGCCACATCTGCTGCTCACCTTGCTTTTATTTGGCTTTTTCTAGCAGCTGCCTCACTAGCTGTCATGGGTTCAGGAAGAGTTGAAGGGATGGGAGAATTCTTGGGAAAAATAAATTTGAATATATTAAATAAATGAAATCCTGAAAGAAAAAAATCATTACATATTGAAGATGAAAACGTGGCTGCAAATTTTTCATGTAACAAGGTTTCATGCCAAACTCACTTACACAGCTGTAGATTAAAAGTGTTTTAATTTAACAGTACCTTTGTGTTATCTGTCACAAAAGCAGAACACAAACACATTACTGGTCTGACTCTTACGTCAACTACCTCATTTACACACTACCAACTATCAACAGTTAATTTAAACATTTTCTCCAAATGTTTTCTTGCAACTACACAAAAACTTATTTTGGCCTCAAGTTTAACAACTAAAAAAAAAGCCTAACCTTTGGATGAAACAGTAGGTTTTTAGTCCATGCAGTTCTTCCACCACAACACCAATTACAGAAAACAATACCGCACCCAAGGATCTATGGCCCTTTAACTTATCCCCATCTCCATTTAATTCCTGAATGAATTACATCTTGCCTAAACCGCATTTAACCAAGGAAAAGGGCAATTTTGGGGGACAGAGGAGGAAGATGATGTCGAATTATGCACACGCTACCTCCTTACATACAGTAAAGCAAGCCAATCTAAAACTGTCACAAATAACAGAGACTGAGTTATCAATTTTCTAATACTGTTTCTGAACACTACTGTCAGGACTGAAAATAGTCAAGAAGCTAGGAAAGAGAGAGAGACAGGCATACGTCCAACTTTCCCTTGAAAAAATAAGCTGCTGTGAAAGACAGGATACTGGACCTGGCCAGCCTCTCTTCTAACCTGTGATTCTCACATTTATATTCTCACCAGATTTCAAGGGGAGGGTTAGGGATGTCCATGCACACATTTTTGTGCTGCTTCTCTTTCAAGGCAGCACCAGGTGCTAGAGGGGCAAGCACTATCAGAGGAAATCAACAGCAACAGGAACCAGGGCTGCTGCTCTTATTGCTGCTTTAAAACTCAAGTGGAAACCCCCCCTCCACAAAACAGCTTCACTTTGTAAGAATACTCCAGGCACTTTTACTTTTCTATGTCTGCCTCAAGGCAAAGGGCCAAGCAAGCAGGCAAGTCATACCACAGGGGAAAAAGAAAAAAATCCAACAAACAGATACATTCAAGTCACTCCAGTGAGTTGATACTACTCCAATGAGTAACTTCGTAAATTCCCAAATTACGTTATGCCAAAGTAAAATTATACACCTGCTAATATTTCAGGATGAAGTATAAGAGCAAAGGTTATCACACCTCCTAACAACACGCTGCAACGTAATGCCAAACCATTCAAACAGTTGAAATTTAGCCTTGACATACAAACATGAAGTACTTTAAGGTTTTCTGACTTTTTTTAATCTATCCTAAATTTCCAAAAAGCAAAGCTCAAGTTTAGTGACCATATTCAAGGATCAATTATATCAATGATAACGGAATGCAAAGGGATCTTGGTAAGTTCACTTGTCTGCCTCTGAAGGCAGAGCTTACTAGAATTGACTTTTGTTCCAAAATTATTTTTGAGATGGATTTTTCCTAATGCCTATCGTGGGAATCACTTTATAATACTGAACATCATTTATGTGCCCTCAAATTCCATGGCCAGTAATTGGATCTGTGAATGAGAGCTGATCTTTAAGAGAAAGCTCAGACTTTCACACAAAGTTTGAACTCAGATGGAAAGAGTAGGAATGCCTGCTAACCAAGGCACTCCAGTTCACTGCAGTTCTTCCAATGGATTAACAGAATCACTAAGGATGATTAAAAACGGTTTTTCCAGAACAACCATAAATGCTCTTGATTAATAGCGTTCCAACATTAAACTTTCCATTGTCAACAAGTTTAAGTTCTGCAATATATTACACATGAATTTTACTAGACACAAGTTTAGGAAGGGTTAAAACCACACAATAGCAGTGTGAGATGTACTCTGCTCTGTTTTACATTTAGGAACAAGGTTTAAAAAGGAATTGAAATAATCTTTCTCTGTTGATTTGACAGACTTGTCTCAATGCTACAAAAGCCACTAAAAATACACAAGAAATTAAAGACTACTTACATTAATATTAGACACCGGACAATCCTTTTTGGCAAGTTTAAAGGCAAAGTAAGACACTTGAAAGATATCAGGTCTCTGTTCCTGATCTGGTTCAAGCATATATCCTGCAAAAATTGATAAAACCAAATTATCACCATTGGACATCAAAAAGCCTATTGAGGCAGTGTCCTACCAGCAAGAAAGAATTCAGCAATTCTGACAACTGAGCTTACCCCAGAAAAAGTACTTTTTATTTTCATGGGTTTTTTTTTTTTTTTTTTAAACACTTTTTGTCAAGTCAAATAGTTTCTAGGGTCAAATATCATTGGAGAAGATGTACACTGTTTGATATCTACGCTCTCAGTTGTAGAAAGGATGGCTGAACTGCAGTACTAATTAATAACTTCAAAGAAAAGCAACATAAAACCAATGCAAAGTACCAGCATTTTCTAGGGTTAATACAAAATTCAGATTCACAGATATATCTAACTGCTTGCATCAGGCTAAGGCTCCACACCATCTTTTGTCTTGCAGGTTTAGCTGGCTAAGCACACTTTTGTATACTAAAAAAAAAACATAATTCCATGGTTAAAAGGATTTTTTTCCTGACAAGACAAGGAATTTCTGATATCCCTCTCAAACATCGCTTCCCAAATGAGAATGTTTGCTGTTTTTCAATAAAATAAAAGTTATTTTATATTGTTTATCACATGGTACAGAGTACACAATCAGGAAATGTTGCCTGAATGACAGAGGAACCTAAACAGTGGAAGATATTTTCTGAACAAATTAAGCCTCTAAAAGATGGTCATCTACAAACAAAATGAACAACCTGTGAAAATTTAAGTCCTTGGTTTTGATGAGAAAACAGGAGCTAGGTTTCCAAAACTGTTCAGTACTACAGTCAACCTTAAGCAAGACGTTGCAAAAAAATGAAGTAATTTTTTTTCAAATTAATATAATTTTAGACAGACAATTTTACTCAAAACCATTATTTCATGGCTGATATAGCTCACAGCGAGATTTATTTTTAATGGGTTTTACAAAATAAAGAAGATCTGAATTAACAGCGACAGCACCATTAGGTGGAAACAGAACACTTATCACAAAGTGACTTGTGCCACTTGATTCTGAAAGATTAGATTTACGAGGTGGAGAATGTTCAGCTTGTGCCGTCCCCCCTCTTGTAAAAGAGCTGAGTTGAAGCCACAAGTCCCTGGAATACCTTTTATGACCAACTGCAGCTTTTTTTGGCTTCCATTCCAAATGGAGAGCAAGGAAGCCTACATTATGAAATTCTTCCCCACCCACATATATTCCATGCCAGCACAGCTCATCTTGCCACAGCGGTTCATTAAATCTTAATAAATCACTGTCCATGCTTACAAGAAGACAGAATTAAAACCCGCACTCTTCTAAAAGGAGCACTGTCTGACACAGAGGAAAGTATCTAATCACTTGAAAATCAGTATCTCACTCGGGCAGTTGTTAAGTATTTGCAGAGGGTAAAAGCTTACCATGGTACCTGCTATTTCTCAGTTATGAATGCATGTTCAAAAATGGTCCTGGATTTGGTATTTCCTATTATATAAAGGCATCAGCTGTATGGTTAACACATTCATAACTTAAAAATAATTTGTAAGAGCTCCTGATTTCATATTCTGTCAGTTGCACTCTGAAGTTAACCTGCTCAAACTTGAAAACAAAGGCAACTGAAAATCCTCAGTATTATTGTAAATATTAGATCCAGTATCTCTGTACTTGGATAAGAGACTAATCACCAGCCTCAGAGTTTGTTGCTCCAAATTTTCCTCCTTACTCTTTATATTTTCAAACTTTTGCCAGAGTTTGCGTCTGACACATTGGGCTGCGCAAACTTAATCAGATTTGTGTTCTGTTATAAACCATCAAACAACTGTAAAATCCTCCCCAGTATAATTTATCTCAGTACACGTATGTTTCTACATTAAACCTGCACTTCAAATTCATCTAAGCACAACTGGGATAGAAAACACTATTAACAGCCTGACATTCCATAGAAAATACCCACTTAAGAGCAAAAAGGAACTATGTATAAAGAGCTACTCTCTTCATTCCCTTTATCCCTTTGTGACTTATGACCATCTGCGAAAGCAAAAAAAAATTTTAAAAATCACCCAGGCCTCTCAAAGAAACCAGAAAGTTCTTTTAACTCTAACAAAGCTCTTCTGAGTTGATAACAACAATTTCATTTGGCAGGTCTTTGCAGTATTCCATTCTGTTTCAATTCTGAAGTTATCCACTCATCCAATAAATGCCCCGATGATTTTAACATGTCAGCTGTCCAAGAGAAAGACTCGGTCATACTTTGTTCACCTGGCTCACTTCAAGCACCATTTCAAAGAAGGTTTCTCTAGGTTTCTGAAATTCCTCTCTAGGCTGGCACCTCAGTTCTGCACCCTGTGGCACAGTCCTCCGTTGAGCCTTTCAAGCCTCCTTCCAAGGGCAAGTGCAAGACTTCCAAGACAGATGGTAGCCAGGAGCAACACCCACCATTTGCTCAAGAACCCAGCCAGTCTGCACCATCCATCCCAGCCACTCACCTACATTAGTGGGATCTTCTGTGTTTTATTTGATTTATGAGGCTCAAGAATTGTCGTGCTGCCCAGATACTTACTTATCAAACAGTGTATACTATGAGAGTATCGGGAATTGTCTGGAATGGTAAAGCTTCCATCGCAAATAGCAACTTGACTTTCTCCAAAGGGAAGTGAAAAGAAACAAAGCTTATACAGCAAGCAGCCAAGCGCCTGTAAAAACAAATACAGGCACTGTAAGGGGATGAGAGCAAGCCATTTACACAATAAAGCAGCACCAACAAGAAACAAATTGCATCCTAGCTACAGCTGATGCTTGCACTGTTATGTAGAAGCTGCCTTATGAAACACTCTGTTGATGTGAGGAGCTGATATAGAAAGCAGCTCTAAAAAGGCTCTTTCCCACTGGCTTCTGTGTTAGACAACAAACTACCAAAACCACAACATACTCCAAGAGCTGCATTCACATTCTCGTATCAGCCAGAGATGCCACAACTGTTTCAGCTGAATTCAGTCTTTCTTTACTTCACTGCAATGGCTTCTAAGCACATCACCTAATAGAAACACCTTTCCTTAAATGCTGCCAACAGGTTTCCATGAGTAATCACTGGTGACTATCAAAGAGCAACTTGAGCCAACAAAAAGGAAGGAAACTCTAAATCATTTCCCATTAACTCAAAATGCTCATTGCACATGGCATTCATGTTATTCACAGAAGACACAACCACCAAAGATACATCTATTATACTCTGCATTACGTATTTCCATTTCAAAGAACTAGTTTTCCAGTAAGACAATGCTGCTTTTAGCTCTCCCCCATCTCTTAAGTACCTGATCTTTTGCTTACCCAAATATCTGCCTTGGTAGTAATCGGTTTTCCTCCATAAAGATTGATCATTTCAGGAGCTCTGTATGATAGTGTTGTATACCTGTGCAATGAGAAGAGAACATAGCTGAAAAGTATGCCTCAGAACTGAAAGCGTGTTTTCCTGCATCTGCCACGCACACACCGTTTACACTCAAGTTTCAGATATGCACCTGGAACCGTCTCATGGAAGTCCAGCCATTTATTGCATTTGCAGCATCACAGAGAGTATTTGGAGTAGCAACATAATGTTTCTTCTTGTGTATGATAACTTGAACTCAGCTAAAATTTGCTTTTAATGTTACTTCCCAGCCTGTGTACTTTTGCGAGAGCCACTTCTCTTAACCAGTCATTTGAAAGATAAAACGCATGTGTTTTTTGTAAGAGTATTCCCTACCGCATATTCAAACGTACAGAATGTGGACTTGAAAAAACTAACATCTCAAAATAATTACTAAACCAGTAGTCACAGTATTTTTTGGAGCTGGGGATAAAACTGGACTGTATCACTTTATAACTTGAGAACAAATAACCTGTATTTATTCCTCTGCAATAGTTAGTCTGGAGGGACAAAACCAAACTAACACATGTTTTCAAGAGTGCACCTGTAACAAAAGTTAAAATATTTTTCTGAGCAGTCTCTAGAAGAATTAACGTGTATCTCACTCTATAAGTATGACTCTACGTAAATCCATTCTAATGTTCATTTATACCAGTTTTTTCTCTGATACTGTTAGTTGGATTAAAATAGCAGAAATTTAGAATATCAGACTCCTAAAATGGCCAGTAGCCAGACATGTATTTTTGAACTATTTCATTTCAAAACCGCATACTTGTTCCCAACAGTTTTATTCTTACAGTCTTAGTTTTGCAAAAACAATCTGTGAATAAATGGAAGAAATATTTGTTACCAAATAGTTCCACTGCTTTACCCTATTTAAGTCAATATTTGTTCAAATTCAACTAGTAAGTTACTACACATATTAGTCAGATAAGTGCATACCACACAACAATACACAGAGCTTCCTAGCCACACAATCATTGCTTATGATAGGCCACTTCAAAGTGAACTTACTTTTTAATTTCTTCTTCAACCATATTAACACCATCTTTTTGAGGATTAAGATACTTGTTAGTGGCACTGCCAAAATCGCAGAGAACGTAGTTCCCACTATCATTTAACAATATATTCTCCACCTTGAAAGGAAATCAACACACAAAAACAGTAGATTAAAAGGATGTAATTAATTTCCAAGTTACCTGTTACTATGCATTCTTCCCCTCACACACAAACCAGAAAGTTTTCAGAAAAATCAACTGATAGACTTGGCAGTAGCTATAAGGCATATCTTATGGTTTAGTCTTTCTCTTTACAGCTCCACCAACAGCAAGTGCTTCCCTAACCAGAAGTCCCAATAGTTGTGAAACACCTCAATCCTTTTGAAGCAGATCATTGATATTGACCTAGACATTCCTTTTGATTAAGTTCATACCTTTAGATCCCGGTGAACTATTGGTGTTTTGCACTGATGCAACCGGGCAACAGCTTCACAGGTATCACAAAATATTCTCATTATTTCTGGTTCAGTAAAGCCTGTCTGCAGACGCTGATTCATCTGATTCACAACTTGCCCAGCTAAAGAAACAACAAGGTTGGGGTGGGTTTGGGTTTTGTTTTGGTTTTTTTTGAAATTCCAGAGTAAACACTTTTTTACATGCAGAAAGCCCAGAAGTAAGCAGCAAGAAAGTTTTCCACAGTCACTATATTTAAATACAACAAACCTGGTTTTCCAAACTCACACTGTTGTATCGTCCTAGATAGAAAAATCACTGTCTCGATTGAAAGAAAAAAATCCCCTGTGACTGAAACCTGCTTGGGACGAGCTGTCACAGACACAAGGAAGCATCCATCACAAAAGATGAAAAAAAAAAAGTAAACCTCAACCTGAAGTATTCTTTGAGCATTACAGACAACGGGGTGGGGTTTTTTTCTAGTCTAGAAATATTTATTTTGTACTTTTAGGACTTGTTCTAATATCAGGACCTCTTTGGGTTAACTACCATCTAGTATTATGAGGCCAGTGCCTAGTTATGCTGGTTTTAGATAAACTTCAGAAGCTAAACTCTATGGCAACTTTATTCCAATGCACATGTGAGACAGGGAAAAAACTTGGAACTACCTGTTTGTACATACTGTTTGAAACAAAGTTAAATTGCAAAGCGGAACCACAGGACTATTTTTTTTTTTTGTCCAGCATTATCAACACTATGCTATGCTCATTCCTAACAAGTCACCTGTCAGATAACAGTAAAGAATCTTTTAATATTGTGATCTAAATCAAAAACAGCAGAGGGAGAATGGCACTAAAAAGCCTGCCAATCTTTCCTATCCAGTTATGTCCTACCTGCATGTTGATTAGCAAAAACAGCAGAACAGAAAAATTTCACTTTATCCTGCTAGAAATATTTTCCCTGTTTCTAATCATACATAAATACAAAGCCATGTCAAACTGACTTATACATTTTCTCAGTATCCAACAGCTCAGTGCCTAAGCAACATGCAAACAAAAAAGCAAAAAGAACTAACTGGATTCCGCTACATTATCCTCTTAAATTAAGGGAACTCTATGTAAAAAGCCCAGGTCAGCAATACAAATATTTTCCCTGCATTTACTCTGAAAACCTTAGAGTTGTCTCTTACCTCGACAGTACTCCATGAGAATGAGCACTTCCCAAACATTATCACTTATAGAGTTAACAGCGCAATCCAAATAGCTCACAATGTTCTTGTGCCCAGATAACTCCTTCTGAAAAAGAAAGTGCAAATTAAACTTCAGCACAGAAAAATGTAAACAAATAAAAGAGAGCACCAGTGTTCAGACAACCATTTGATTTCAAATTCAGTTAGCCCCACCCCACATCCACTATTCTTGAGAAAGTGCCACAAACACAGAATATACGCGGCCAGCAATGTCAGAGTGACTGCTACATACCAAACACAATGCAATTCCGATTCCAGAAAGCACATTTATGTGCTACATGTTGGACGGTGCAAACACATCCAAACTGCTGCATCCTGAAACAACCTGATGAAGCAGGAATATCTAGAGCCTTGATATCTAGGAGACACAAAGAACTGAGCTACTAGTACCCACCCTCAGTTAAACTGAAAAAAAGTTTTTGCAGTTATTAAAAAAGCTGTCTGGCAAAAAGCATGAACCATTACAAAGTTATGACACACAAGCAATTGCAAGGTGTCCCCAAGAAAAAAAAAAACATCAAGCACCAACCCTCAACTCAGCACCAGTCTCTGAAGCTAACGGTGCAACATCAGGACTGCAAGGTCAAAAGAAAAGCTGGTCTAGAAACCACTGTCATTGGATGTACATGTATCACAAATTAATACATTCTTCAGCTACAAATAATGCGTTTCTTACCATAATTGTAATTTCTCTCTTGCATATGTTGAGATCCGGCACACTGTTAACATACATCCGTTTCAGCGCACAACGTATCCCACCATGGGTACGTACCAGAAACACGGTTGAGAAGCCACCTGGAAAAAACAATTACAAGCACGTGAAGATACTTGAGTTTTTCTTTTTTTTTCCTCTAGCCAGCATCACTACATGCTAAGAAATGAATGAGTGTGCATGTCAGTCATTAAGTGCGGAGTAACAAACACTTAAAAGTTACAAGTACTTGCTATCTCAGTTCATTTCACCTACCTGAAGTATTCTTGACAGAAACATAAGGATCTTACAATTTTCTTACAACATTAAGCAAAAATATTTGAAAAGCATTTTCACATTTATAAAGTCCACTGCAAACTCAAATATATTCAAGTATCAACCCTGGAGTAGTTTCAGAGACATTGAGAAATCTGAACAAAGGGAAGGTATTCTCCAGATCTTCACAAGATCTAAATCCCCCAATACTTGATACAGGTTAATATCAATTCCCTGAACCTACATTTTAAACCATAAAAAGTACTAAGAAAAAATAACGAGATACTAAGGAAGTCATGCAACTTTCCAGCATAATCTAAGACAGGTAGAACCTCCCTGTAAGCATAGATGGTGCAAGCAATCAACTCTCAAGTAGTGTTTTTATTTTGATCCATACTAAATATGCAATTAAGAATTAAACTTTTTCCCACAACTAGTCCAATCAGGAGCATTTTTAGTCCAACAGCAGCATGAACTGCTATAGACAGATCCTTGAGCCCACCTCTCAACTTCCCAGCATTAGGTTTTTCTTTCTCTCTTCACTAATAGAGAAGAATCACGCAGACAGGAATTATGCACAGACGCAAAGTGAAACAGCCTAACCACAAAGTCCTTCTGAATGCTCATGCAAACCAGAAGGAAAAACACCACTGGCCCGTTTCACCTGTCTTCTCTTAGTCTAACTCCTGCTCAGGCCTCAAGCAGATCACATTAGCATCACCTCAAGCCGTTCACACGCACAGCTTTCCCACAGTTGGAGGAAATCCGCCCCATATCAATCCATACTTTCCTTAACGGACTGCCGTCTGATGGTAAGCCAACTATTATCACCATGGGAACTCATGCAAAAACGGAGGTACACAAACAGGACAAAGACATAAATTAAAATGATTAACTGCTGTGATAATCAGGCAGCCAATTGAAATGCACAGTTTCATGTTTCTCGACAGAATCCGCACTCAGCATTTATGAAGTATAATACACCTCATTTAATACAAGTACTATGTGCTCGAACCAATTTACAACTGAAGAAGCTAAGTTTTGATCAGAAATTTTCTTTAAGATTAAATATAATTATTTTTAACTGCTTATTTAGCCTAATGAGATGCTACACTGCCAGAGCAGAATTACTGACAATTTTAACACAACAGCCTAAAATCTGCAAAATTATTATACTTAATCTAGTTTATGAAGAGTTGTTCCCAAAACACTGACAAGACAGCTGCTCTTAAGTTACTGAAGTTCTACCGCTAAACTCTAACTGGGGCTGAAATGATCCTGTAGGACTACCCTAACACCAGGCTGGGGCATTATGTTAAGAATGATGTGTAGATCTTCATCAGTGGAAGATTTCTCTACTATCCCCTCAATAAAAAGAGACTTTTCTTTTTTTTAAGCACCAATACTTGACCAAAAAGAGAAAGCAATATACAGGTAAAGCACAAAAGTCTGATGATTACAAGACAAAATAATTTCTTGTCTTTTTAACCAGTTTTAGAGCTTGAACATTCTGTGGGACTAGCAGGAGGACAAGAACAAATGCTGGATTTCAAGTTTCTCCAGCAACTGTTTGGATGCAACCAGAGCAGACATGACTGAGTAAAAAAATCAAGAGAAAGTAGTGAAAAAAAACCTCAATAGTCAGACAACTGCTTTTCTTGCCGTTAGGTGGCAATATTAACAAATACTTGAACACCAAAAGAGTCATAAAAGCAGACCTAGTCCCCATTTTGCCAAGTAGACAAATGACCTTGAATGGTCTTCCATAGTAAATATCACTGCTACAAAAGTCCATTCACACAAGAGCCAAGTGGCGTAACTCTGAACAAAACGTGAATAAGTATATTAATATTTACAGGAAAATTAATAGTCACCAATGTTCTGGAAACCTTGACCCAGCAAAACCATGAACCATTAAACTCTGAACCTTTTCAGTAATTTCTGATGTTCAGCTTCACTCTGAAAGCACCAAAGCAAGCAATCAGTGCTGTAAACATTCTACTGGGGCAGGGGGAAAAGCACATACATGGCCTTGTCCTGTATGGAAACATGACGAGAAGTGATGAGTAGTTGGTTTGCCCAGGGACTCAAGATTACAGATTGTCGTGGGTTAAAGTTAACTTAAA
>NW_010116878.1:0-335 GCF_000699245.1 Pterocles gutturalis
AGGTCCCTTCCAACACAAACCATTCTATAGTTCTATGTTGATTCTATGAGCCAACCACAGACAGGACTCTCACACTAAACCCCAGCCAGAAAACACCCCTCGGTGCTGCCAGTGCGCACCCCAAAACCCTCTTCCTCTCCTCCACATCCATCCCCTCTCTGCCCCACCTTGGCACAGATCCACTCTCAGAAGGAAGAAGAGACGCTCCAAGTGCCTCAGAAGCTGCTGCCCACTGCAGGCAGCACACTGCCAAGAACTGTCCATTTTGGCTGATGTTGGTGCAACCTTCACCTATACCCAGGTACGCACACCCCTGGGGATGATGCTCCCCACCA
>NW_010116878.1:354-1047 GCF_000699245.1 Pterocles gutturalis
GGCTACCGAGCGGGGCCAGCAGCCCCCATACACCGTGGGCAGCCCCACCCCCAGCGCCAGCAGCCGAGCCATGCCGTGGAGGGAGAGGAAAGGGTTTGCCGGCTGCTGCTGAGCAAAAGTGCAGCAAGGTGAGCAGTGCAGGAGGAGAGGAGAGCGACCGACCGCAGGACAGGGCAGCCTGGATCCCCCCAGATTTTTCCTAAAACTTGGAGACAACGGAGCTTTCCCGTGGGCAGAGCCTTGAAAACCACCCTTTCTGGGCAGGGGAAATCTTAGCAAATATTCTCCAGCGAAGGAATTACTCGCATATCGCATTTTATCCTGGGTAGGGAGAGGAGGAAGGTTTGCACCTCGCTGGGAGAAGTATTGCGTTTCCATAGCTGGGCTCCAGTCCTGCAGAAGAGCTGAGCAGTGCTGGTCCTGGCAAAGGCATCTGGGGACTGAACAAGCAGCACCCAACAAAATCCATCATAAGCATCACCCATGCTGAGCCGACAAGGGCGCACACGTATGTTCGTGTGTATGTATGTGCTGACGAGGGAAAGTCCCCCACTTCTTAGAGGGAGAGAGAAGTGAATTGAGCCTGCTAATTACACGGGCTAATTCCCTCATTGAAGCCCAGAGTTGTCCCTTCTGCACAGTCCCGGTGGGGTGGGGGGGTGGAAGGCGGCAGGGAGCCCCTCAGCACCCGGG
>NW_010116878.1:1186-1557 GCF_000699245.1 Pterocles gutturalis
GATCCCAGTTCCAGTAGCTGGGTGGGGGTGAGCGGAATCCGCAGGGCCCCCAGCCAAGCAGCTGCTGCCAGCGTGATCCCTCTTCCCTTCACATCCTGCTCAGAAAAGCTCCCCACCGTCAACCTGGTGCCATGGCTTACTGGCATGGGCTCTTTAATTAGCTGAGCCAGGCACGAGGCATGCCCTCATTAAAGGGGTAGCTGATTGAGGCTGGGCGAGGGGAATGGGGGGGCTCATCACGTTTTACACTGTGCTGGTTAATTGAATCGCGTGCACGTTCAGGCACACCTGAACTCCCTCTCCCAGCAAGTCCTAACACCAGCCTGAGGTTTCCCAGATTAAAAAGGGTTCAGTATTGGGACCGATACTAT
>NW_010116879.1:0-9424 GCF_000699245.1 Pterocles gutturalis
GTCCAGGACAAAACCTCTTCAGGGATTTATTGCTCAGAAGCCATTTGGCCAAGGAGAGCATGGATGAATCTGTTCAGAGGGAAGGGGAAGAGAGGAGGAAGTGGCCCCAGTTTCCACTTACAAGTGGAGGAAATATGAGAAGAACGTGGAGAACCACAGTGAGAGAAGATAAGAGGCAGCTGAGATAACCTGTTACAGAGAGAAAACGGAAAGCAGCAGCACATGGTGCCCCGGACACCCTGTGCTCAGTGCCCAGCGTGGTTTTCTCCGGCACTTCTTGCCTTGCTGCAGGTTTTTCCCATGACTCATGAACAGGAGGTGTGTGTCCTGCACACACGCTTGTTCCTCTGGCCTGACAGCACAAAGCTTTAAGTCATAGAATCAGCGAATCACTGAGGTTGGAAGAGACCTTTAAGATCATCGAGTCCAACTGTTAACCCAACACCGCCAAGTCCACCACAGAACCATGTCCCTAAGTGCCACCTCTACACGTCTATTGAACACCACCAGGGACGGTGACTCCACCTCTTCCCTGGGCAGCCTGTTCCAACACTTCACAACCCTTCCAGTATAGAAATATGCTCTAATAACCAGTCTAAACCTAAGGCTGAGTCTGCCCAGAGAGCTGCAAGACGCAGCAGTCAGCGGGTGCTGGGATGAGGACCAGGCTGGGGAACTCCCCAAAGCACCCAGGAGAGCCCCCCCCCCAGTCTTGTTTTCTTCGCTCCCTCCTCATCCCCCAGCCAACACAATTTGCTCAACATCAGCACCAACTGCTCCCTCCTATAGAATTTCAAAGTCATTTCTCCCTGTGATACCAGAGTGAATCCCAATCCCAGTTCACACTGGTATAGATGGAGACCAACCCAATTGCTTCACCAAAGCACTTCCTTCCTAGATAATTTCAGAGTAATTTTCTCCCTGTGGCAGCGGAGTGAATCCCAATCCCAGTTCACACTGGTGTAGATGGAGACCAACCCAATTGTTTCAACAAAGCACTCCCAGCCCAGGGCTCTTGACCTGCCCCCCCAGATCCCCCTCCCACGATCACACCCCAGCTATCACACTGCCGCAGGATGGCTCTTTGCAAGGGGACCAAGTAAACTCAATGACAGCCCGAAATGAAACATGACACGCAATCATCGCCGAGCACGTTGAGAAGAGATTAATGTGCAGCCCTGAAAAAAAAAAAAAAAAAAGAAAGTTTCATTTTGTCCTCAGTGCTCTTGACAGAAGAAACGTCTGCAAGTTACTCAAACAAGTAAAAGCTGAGATGAGCAGCTGATGGCTTCAGCATCCTTACGGATCAGGCTGTTGAAGAGCAGCTGGGAATGAGGATGACTCCCCTACCCTTCTGCTTTGATAGAGATAAGGCTGAAATATACTTCAGATTAGGAGGCGCTCGGGCTGCGGGAAGGTGACTGGCAATGCTGCAGAGGATGCGAGTGTGAAATGTAAACAGCAACATGGGGAGAAAGTAATTGAAAAGAGGCTGCCAGGCAGAACCCGGCAGGCAGGAGAGGTCAGCCCCGCGCGCCGCCTTCTGCTGGGCGTGCGCAGAGAAACCTCAGGGATCCTGGAAATTAAAACCCTGGCACAGAAGAGTTACTGTCTGCATTACAGAAACATTGCAGAACTCGAAGGAAAATCAGGCACCTTCTGTCCTTGGCACTTGACAAACGTGTAAGGGGAGAGACTAAACAAAGAGTTTAAATAGGCAAAACCTGGGAAAACTGAGGCACGGAGCAGCAGGTGATTTGCTGAAGGATTTTGGAGCAGCACATCTTTTTTTTCTTGCTTCTCATGCCAATGCCTTATGCCTTTGTTTGCACTGCTCTTTGGAACGGCGGAAACACACACCATCACCCATCGCCTTGCAGACACACCAAAAGCCTTGGGAGGGCACGGGAGCAGAGAGGTGCGCTCATGGTGTCCCACAGGACGGTTTGGGTGGGAAGGGACCTTAAAGCCCACCCAGTGCCCCCCCCTGCCATGGGCAGGGACACCTCCCACCAGCCCAGGTTGCCCAAAGCCTCATCCAGCCTGGCCTTGAACCCCTCCAGGGATGGGGCATCCACAGCTTCTCTGGGCACCCTGGGCCACTGCCTCACCCCCCGCACAGGAAAACATTTCTTCCTCACATCTCATCTCCATCTCCCCTCTTGCAGCTTCAAACCGTTCCCCCTCATCCTGTCCCTGCACCCCCTGATCCAGAGCCCCCCCATCTCTCCTGTAGCCCCCTTTCAGCACTGGGAGGTGCTGGAAGGTCTCCCCGGAGCCTTCTCTTCCCCAGGCTGCACACCCCCAACTCTCAGCCTCGCTGCAAGACAAGTCAGGGAGGGGAGCAGGAGAGGTGCAGAGACTCAGGGTGAGGAGGAAGGGCTCCCCCAGGCCCAGCTGACCCCAGGAACACAAATCTCTGGTGCTTCCGAGGAGACAGGGCACAGCAGCACCGTTCAGCTCATTCGTGTTTCAGATCTCGCTCCCTGAGCCAAAGTTCAGCTTTCGTGCTGTCAAAGCCGCATGTGCATTTATCAGATGTTACAGTCCACCAACGGGCTGGTGTGAGCGTGCAAGAGAGAGAGAGTTTTAATCTGAGCTGGAAAGCAGCCAGAAACCAGTGTTTGGGCTGATTTGCATGAAATGGAGATAAGAGCCATCAGCTCCTTGGAATTCCGATGAGGCACTAAATGGCAAGCAGGGGCTGCAGAGAAAAGGCACCAAAATATCCCCAAGACTGATGTCCAGTGACCCCATTCCCTGCTCTTCCCCTCTTCAGGCTGTTCCAGGCTGTGCTGACCCATCAGAAAGCCACAGGACTGTCCCCAACTCGTGATTTCCAGCCACTTCAGGAGGGTACCCATCACTACCAGCATATTTTTCCTGCAGAAAGGACCTACTCTGCCTGGTGGAAAGGGCTGGTAAAAGTGTGCAGCAGTGGGGAACCTCACCCAGAGGTGGGAAAAGGGTGTTGAAGGGGCAGAGCCCAGTCTGGCTGCACCACCTGTACCTGCTGCAGCCTTTGCAGCATCATTTCAGAAGAACTGTCTGGGTTAGTGATAGACACGTGTCCTCAAGTCATCCTGGAAAGAGCAGAGCTAAACTAGGAATTCCTGTAGAGCTGTCTCCTGAGTGGATTCTCTGATGTCTAATATAGGCTCATCATCATAAACATTCTCTCTACCAAACTCATTTTCTCAGAATCAACCAAGAGGACTGAAAAGATGTACTGGGAAAAGACACACACGCTGCTCCGGCACAGGTGGGCACAGGCACACACACCAGCACAGTCTGCTTTTCCTTAGGCAATCACGTTTAAAAGCTGCTCTTTCTTTTTTTTTTTTTTTAAATACACTTAGTTCCTTTTGATTTTCAATAAATGCAATTTGCACTAATCATCAAGAGACTTTCTGGGGAAAAAAAAAAAAAACCCCAAAAAACCCAAACCCTAAATCCAACAGTTCGGCAAATTAATCTGTTATGTACACAGCCATAATTCCCTTAGCAAAAAGCTGGGTAATGTATCAAATAGTGTCCTCTGTTCGTTTTCTTGACAAGTGTAATTTATTTTTAATATTTACCCTAATATTTTACAGCATTCTAGCAAATGTTCTCCACTATACACTTTGCAAAAGTTCATGAATGTTTAGTAACGAGAGCCATCATCACAGTTCTGTCCATCTATGTGATAAAGAGCAGAAGGGAAGAGAAAAGGTAGCAAGAAAGAAGGACAGATTTTTGCAAGTGCTAAGGGAGGCAGATTATTAAGGCTTCATTGAATGATTATATTCACCGAAAGGTTAAAAAAGGAGCATCTTTAGAATACCTCCCAATCCTCCTTTCTTCTTTATTGAAGAAGAGACAAAGAAAGAAACTAAATACAAATGCAATTAAATCAAATGAGTTCCTGGACTGCTTAATGTGGTATTTTACCCCCATTTAAAATATCCCTCAGGAGAGCAGGCTGATTTAATAAGCCTAAGAGATGCTGCAGCGAAGACTCAACTACCTTGATGAAAGCACAACTTGGCTGGGGCTGCATTAGCCTAGGAAACTTGTTCCAGCTTCTTAAAAGGAATCTTTTAATCCATTCTTGAAATGGAAAGAAAGGAACAGAGAGAAGACATTCAGAAAGGGGGGAAAGGAAAAAAAAAAAAAAGACACACACACAGCTATTTGACGGAAACTGTTCTAATCGTGGTGTCTAAAGAAAAACAAGCTGCGACAGCTTAACTGGTGAATTTAGCGTGAAGACAGACACGTGGAGTCAGAAGGAAGGACCTTCCCTGCGTGGCCAATGCTGCAGTTTGCAGGGTCTGACAGCCTGCTTCTGCCCTGCACATTGGAGCACCCCAGGCCTAGAGACGACTTTAACTTGGATTTTGAAGTTTTATGAGCTGCCTGGGTCTCCTGCTAGGTTTCTGAGTTCTGGAGCCCCCCCTGCTGGGCTGCCATCTGACATCTTCCTGGACCAAAGGGAACAACTCATGGCTGAAAATGTTCAAACCTGCAGGACTGTGAGCTACCATGAACCCAACTCCTGGGCTCGTCAGAGGGTTCTGGTCCTCCCTGATGACACCTGTGGGATTCCCAGTTCCAGCAGCCAGGCAGAGGAGGGGACAGACTCTCCTCCCTCCTAGCAGAAGAGGGGTCTAACCCCCTCCTGCTCTGTAGTGAGCGCTGTTGAGTCACATTCAACCTTCTGCAGGGTCAGTATCTGCTGTGAAGAAACTTTAAGCGCTCCCAGGGTCTGTCCTGATCCACAGAGACCTTGACGGACCTTCTCTCTCCATTTCCCCAGACTCTCGGCTGGGAGCCACCAAGAACCATAAAATCATAGAGGTTGGGAAAGACCTCAAGGATCATCAAGTCCAACCGTCAACCCAACTCCACCCAACCCACTAACCCATGTCCCCAAGCACCACATCCACACGTTTCTTGACCCCCTCCAGGGATGGTGACCCCAATGCCTGATCACTCTTGCAGTGAAGAAATTTTTTCTAATCTCCAGCCTAAACCTCCCCTGGCACAACTTGAGGCCATTTCCTCTTGTCCCATCACTTGTTCCTTTAGAGCAGAGCCCAGCACCCACCTCACTGCACCCTCCTTTCAGGCAGTTGTAGAGAGTGGAGCTCTTGGAGCTCCTACTCCACCAACCCCAGCTCCCAACCAAACCCAACTTCATCCTGGGCTGAGCAGAACCTGGGCAGGGAGAGACTGAGCACAAATCACCCACCCGGACACAGCTTGGAGAGCAGCAGAAGAGCCAGATCCTTCACAGTCCTTTTTCTAGCCCTGGTAATTACAGCTCCAAATGATCTCAGCTGTGACCATCTGAGCACAAAGTGCCATCCCTCCTACGCTATCCCCGCTCTGGCTGTCTCGCACAACACCCGGTTCTGAAATATGACTTTTCTGAATGCATCCAGGAAAGCGCACGATCACACGCAGTTTGCTTTACTGTCAGAAGATGCCTGGTGTGCTGCGGCTCAGAGAAATTTCCCCAAAATTTCTTTGGGGAAATCAGCCTGTGTAAGACTCAGAGGATGCTTCTGAAATTTTACACTTTGGGTCTTTTCTCGCTGATGATGAACACGAGCATCTCTGCACGCACTGGTAAATTCCTGACCTTGGGATAAAAATCTAGGAGCTGTTTTCAACAGCCGGCTGGGAAGACATATGTTTTTCATCTGTTGGACTATTTCTGTCACTTCATCACTGCAAAGACACAATGTCAATGTGCTTTTATTTCACCCAAATAAATAACAAACAAGCTTCCACACCCCAGAATCCAGCCACTTAGAAGAACTGATTTTCTGCTTATTTTTGAGCTCTTCATGGGCACGGCTTCTCTGAAGTCAGGAAAGCTCCTGGGTGGGAAACCTCCGTTATCTTCTCGAGTGCTTATTCACCAGAGGAATCCAAAGAGAGACCCTGCACGCTGGTACTTCTGAAATCGTGTTATTTATCTTGGTGGCTAAATGTGGATTTAGAGACCTCCTTTCTCCCCTAACTTTTGAAAGTTTTAGCGGGCACTTGTGATATTCCACCTGTATCTGCTCTTGTAGACCTTTTTGATTTCTTAGTCACATATTTTAATCTAAAAATTTTGATTGAAAACGTAAAAAACTATGTCATGATTAAAATTTCCATGGAAAAAGTCAATTTCTGCTTAAATATCTTCTTTTAAACCAAAGCCATCAGTAAGTCCAGTAGCAGCAATAGCAAACTGCTAAAAGATTTGAATTTATAAATAGAAGAAATATTTCAATTTCTAGTTCAACTTTTGCAAGATGTATCCCCATAACAAAAAGCAAACCCAGACATAGGATGAAAAATCAATGCTCGTTTCAGACTCCAGACTTGCAGGAGCTCCACTGAAGTGAAATGTAAACCCGCGTACGCCAACGGCGCGTTGTGACAACCCCTCTCGTCCAGTCAATGCAAAACCCTTCATCAACTGGACAAGAGGGAGCTGATTTGAATTGCATGGACACAGATGGAGACAGCAACACCATGTAACAGCGATAACAGTCAGGGTGGTGAAGAAATGATGCCGATGGAGAATGGACTGCCTCCATCACAGCAAGAACAGTTTAGAACAAATATCTGCCAGGGACAATAAAAGTAGCATTGATCCTGCAGAGATGGGACTAGATGACTTTTTTAAAGGTGTTATTTTCCGAGTATTTTATGATCTTGTTGAATATCAGTAAATAAATATTTGGTTGTGGGTAGCAGCAAAGGAGTTGGGGTTCAGGGGTAAATCCCACACGTTGCTCAGAGCCTCTGCGATAGAAATTCGTGCGTTGTTTCATGTCAGAACTACACGGTGTGAATAGCAAACCGTTTCCACATCTGGGCGAGGACTCGTTTCTAATCGAGATGTCTTTGACTTGACAATAGTTAATGATGCTTTGATATCGGCTGATTGCCGGCGAGGGGCGGAGGAGGCTCCCCCGGGCACGGCGCTGACGCACGAGAGCAAACAGGGGATTAATTGATGTTTTCATTCTGGAGGTGCTCCGTGTTTTGTCTCTCCCCTCTCCCCTCTCCGACGCAGATTTCATATGACATTTCGCTGCGAGTACCTGCCGGAGATTCCTGCCCGTGACAGCTCTATTACACCGCCGCCCTCCCCGCCCGATGCTGCTGCTCTTTTCGTCCCACCGCCGGGTGAGTCACGCTATGACTGACGCCAACAGGGAACATTTATTTCTCCGAGCCACGGCAGAGCCCCCGCTGTGCAAACTCCCATCTCTGTTGTCTGTCCCCACACTGAATTAAAGCCGGGAAGGAAGGAAGGGCTGCGCTCCCCCACGTCTCAATCTTGTAAGTCCCATTTAACTGAGACCCATGAAGCTTAATTCTTATTTAACTTCATTAGGAGCTGAGAGCTTGGAGCATCTTTGACATGGCCTAACATTTAGGGACCTGTCTGTCATTTTATGGAGTAAAATGTGTAAGATTTAGATGCTGCTGAGATCCTCACAAGCATCACTTAGCTGCCGTCTCCGAGGCTGCAGGGCTCGCGAAGGTGAGAGCCTTTGGTCTGCAGTGATGCTGCCCCAGACCGGCCTCACCGCAGGGATATATTGATCATTCCTTCTTCATTCCAGCGGGAGGGCAAGAGAGCAGCACTTCCCCCATCCAAAAAATTCAGAATGAGAAACCCCAGGAAAATCCCCGTCTGCCTAGCGGCTAAACGATCTCCAGTAGAAACAAACTTAGCTTTGGGAACAGAAATGATCAGAGCTTCCCAAAGACTGGGTCTAATTGTACAAAACGGTGATTAGAGCGTTTCCTCTGGGGATGAGGAGTGGTTTCCTTCCAAAAAAGTGACACTGGGGCAACCTCTAGTGGAGGCGAGGAGCTGCCTTGTGCCGGCTTAGGCAGCGCTGGAGCCCGGCCCAGCTGGAGACCCAGTTCTGCTGTGCGGCCAGACCCTGCCCCAGCTCCCCAACAACGCCTCTGCTCCTCTGTTTTCAATAAGTGCAAAAAAGAGGCGAGGTCCTACAGGAACAGAGCTGGGATGCTGCCTGACATGGGTAACCGGGCTCTTTGGGGTGCAAATATGGCAACACCGGTGTTATCGCCCAAAGAAGAATTTCTTCCTTCTGGCTAGCTGGTCCTCAGAGCTCTTTAAAAACTTGTTTCTATTTTTCTGATTCCGTTTTCAGAGTCATTTCAGGACAGGTCCAAATGGAAATTCACTTTTTCTTTAAACTGAAATCCCAAACCCTCCCCCCCCAGCTGCTCTGACGTGTCTGTTTGGGAAGAAGCTCCAGGAACAATTGAAGCCATAACACAGGACTCTGAGCACAAGACACGAACCAGAAACCAGGCGAGAAATTATTACTTCTGCTTCTGTTCCATTATGCTTTATGCTAAAAGACTTAAATGATCAATGCTGTGTTAATAAATTTCATTTGGCTCATTTAATAGATGACTTAGTGGAGGAGTGAGTTTGGCCATGACCAGTAATGAATTAATAACTATGCAAGGAGCACATTCCCTTACGGAAATTCTTTCTACTGCTGTAATTCTTTATTCCAAGGGAAACACAGATGCTCTGCAGGACTGCGCTGCCTCTTTACGAGTATAGGTGTAGCTTGGATTTGGAAGCAGGCAATCAAATGTCCCTTTAGGACAGAGGTTGAACGAGGCTCTGCTACCAGACACGCCAGAGAGCCGAACCTCAGAGCCAAGAGTTTCCGTCCCAACTGGCCCGGGTCCTCCTGTTGTGTTTCCTCGCTAATGACACCAATTTCCCTGTGCTTTGCAGCGTGCAGTCTTGAGACGAGAGCTAGAAATGAAGTTTGTCAGCTTTGTTCAGTTGGATCCTAAGAGTTGCTGGCTGGCTGGCTGCTATTTGCATTGCAGCTTTTTCAGCTGCTGGCCCCAAACTCCCCCTCCAAAAAAAACCCAAAAAAAAACCCCCAAAAAACCAAACCCAAAAACCTAACCTCTGGATGATGCTGCAAATGCAGCTTGGGTGGGGTGGACATGCTGAATGCCAAAATCTCAGTCCCAGTTATTCCAGTGTCACCAGAAGGGTTGCACAGGTTGGAAGGGCAGTGCTTTTGCCCGGGAAGGGGGTTACGCCGCCCACCCCCGGTGCTCGCTGCTTGTGCCAGCGCTTCCGCAGCAGGAGGTTCTTTTAAATGAGGTTTGTTCTGCAGCAAAAATAGCAGGAGCTGTGCCACAAGCAGCACAGCAGCATGGATGAAATGTGGCGAAAGGAAACCAGCTGCAAAGTCCAAGGGAGGAGATCCTTTGCCTCGGGGGGGTTCAGCTTTGGGGGTGCAGCCGTGGTTCCCCCTCACGTGTGCCGTGCCACCGGGCAGCAGGTCGGGAGGTGTGGAGGTACCAGCATTGCTGGCCAGTGCGGGCAGGGCAGGACACGGCTTCTGCTCCGTTACTG
>NW_010116880.1:0-201 GCF_000699245.1 Pterocles gutturalis
TTCACAGACCCCTCCGTGAATAAATGTACTGACACCGTTTGGTGTTTGTAGCACCGTCGTGAGTCATTGGTTCTTCTCAGTGCTTAAAAGTTTGCGGACTTGGTTGAAAATGTTAAAAAGAGTGGGTTTTTTTTTCAGGGGAGTTGTGCCGGCAGCTGGTGGCGGCTGTTGGTGGGCCCCCCCGGCCTCTGGCCCCCCGGC
>NW_010116880.1:231-10525 GCF_000699245.1 Pterocles gutturalis
GGGATGTCCAACAAACGGCGGGGAGGTGTTTCACAAGCTTGGTTAAAGGGCTTTTTTAGCGTTTTTAACAGGTATAAAAGGTTTTTGGTCTTGGGCACGGAGTAGAATAGGTTTGTAATGGTTTATTTTAATACAAGAGTTGGCTGCACAGTTCCCGATTTGAAGGAGTAACGAGCTGTGCGGCACATCCATGTGCTAGGCTGAAACATCTGTCTGATGGGGAACAAGGGTGTCTTAGGAGTGCGTGTCCTTGCAACACACCTGCGATGATAAGTTGCAGGTTTTGAGCTGCTTGCAGTGTTTAGGTATGTTTGACTTAAATTTTTTAAAAATAAAAACAGATTTCAGAACTTAGTGGAAATGCTGTAGAGATCTCTGTTGCTCCTTTTCTTTCTACCAAGCTAAAGGAGCTGTCAGTGTAGGAGACGCAGGGCTTCCTTCTTAAAACCTGTCAGTCCTGTTAGTACTGAAGTGTCTTAAACATGTCTTGCTTTTTGACAGCATTAGCATACCGCATTTCCTACAACTGATTTCTAAACAAGCAAAGAAATGGCAGTGTGACTCTTAACCTCTGTCTCCCTCTAAGACTTGAATGTGGTTTCTCTTACCATATCTACCTGTCAGAAACTGTTGCTGAAGTTTACAAGTTTCATTTTTTAAATTAACTACATGGCACACATTTAGTGTTCAGTCCTGCTGAGTGTGATTTGTGCCTTTGCCATCAATTATAATTCCCGTGTGTTTAGGGTTTGCTGGCTCAGGGCTGGAATGCTGAGCACGCTGTGAGCACGCCGTGTGATAGCTGTTCCCAAAATTTGTGTTTATCATTACATAATTACATGAATAAACAAACCTCCTGCATGCTTCAGAAAGAATTTATAAAGTTCATAAAATTCATAGAAGAAAGCATCAAATTTTCTGTGTTTTGTTGTAAAGATACCACCACAGAGGCGTACCGCGCTTTTTGAAAATAAACTCTGGCTTTGCTCCTTTCTGTCTGAAATAAGGAAAAAGATTAGGTTTTCACCACACCATGTGCTTGATCTGGCTCATGGTGCAGCTGCGCAAACACTCGTGCCAGTACGATGGCGCGGACGGGGCAAGTCTGCCTCTGTCACTGTGCCTCTTGGCAGGCTGAACCGTGAAGGGTCCCCTCAGGACTGTGGCACAGAGAAATCCATATTACAGGAATGCTCAGATATGTCATATTTTGAAAAATACATTTTTTCATTCAGAGAATGAGCCATAAAAAAACTCAGTGAGGGTGAGCATGAGGTACAGATACAGCCAGGAGGAGGTTCCTTTTGCTTAGTCAGAGCAGTTACATAGAATATAAAGGGTAAAACAGGGTAAAGGAAACTTTTCCAGGAAAAAGTGTGAATTCAAGTTCACTGATAATCCTAGGAACATAACGAGATGCTCTAATAACGGAGGGCCAAGTTCAAACTTGACGCAAATGGAGTAACTCCAGTGAAACTGGACCTGCCTATCCCAGCTCTTAGATTTTACAAATCTTACCTGGCTGAAATTTATTTTAGATCAGCACATGCCACCTTGTGGCAGATTAACATGATGCATCTGTTCTTTTTACAACTCTGTAACACTTTTTTCTTTGTTAAAATTCTACTGCCTTTTTATATTCCTTGGATTGCTGTGGGGGCAAGATGGGTTTCGTCTCCAGAGCTCCCACACTTTGTCTTGGTAGTTCTTACATAACTTGGGAATCCCACCCCTTCTGCTTGGTGGTATTTTGCACCTGGATGTTAGGCCAATAAATGTGCGCTTTTCATCAAGGTGTTCTGAGCACTTTCTGAGATAGCTGGAAGATAACTGTAGGGGGTTAATCTGTGAAGTAAGGTATTGTAAAGAATATGTAACACTTATCTTTAACCTTTTTCCTTTATTTCTGCATCCAGACTGTTCACAGTCCTCGCCCCTCTTGCACAAGCACTGGATTTAGACGCTCTAGTCCTCTGTGTTTTCTGACATCCCACTTGCTCACTGGGGATAGCAGTCCCAGCATAAACACAGCCTGCACAGAGATGATTTAGGTTTTCACTACACAGCTTTCATTTGCACTGTTTATGCAGGCACATCAAACATTGTACAATATCTGTCTTGTTTGCGATGAATGTCAGTGTGATGGGAAGGGAACAAAAGACTACAAGGGATGATCAGCAGATGTAATCAAACAATGCCAATAGCAAGAGAAAATAGCTGGAGAGGCTGCTACTGGGGTTAGAAAAGTCCTTGATGGAATGTGGTAATGCCGCCGTGAGTTTGGAGAGTGGATCCCAAGTTTGAGCAAGATTGTATGCAGATTCACTGGAGCCGATGGATCTTCTAGATCTGCATATTTTACGAGAATCATTCACCTTTTTAACTTTCCACCTTCTCCTGGAGAAGATGAGTGATGCCTACTGCCACAGGCTTTCCAAGACATTTTGCCTGGGCAGTGTGTGGGTGATGCCCCCCACTCATCCCTCCTGTCCTGTCATACAACAGTGTGAGGTTGAAAACGCCTCATTGCAAACTGAGTTTAGTTTCAGAGCAGGACAAGTACAGCAGCTACAGTTCTGCTTCCTGTCGTGACCATTTCATGTCCCTTCATGTGGTTTCATGTGGATTTGGTTCCTATTTCTTCTAAAAAGATGCGAGTGTTTCTCTGCTGTGTTACCATTCTTCTCCCTGTTCTGTAGAAGTTTCTTATTCTCACTCTTTTTTTTTTTTTTCAAATTGACTTTTTTTTTAATGGAACTTTGTGTTGAATTTCCTTCTACTCACCTTTTGATTTTTTGTGTGCGTTATATTTGTTAGCTTTAAGACGTTAAGACTGTGCTTTGGCCTTTGTAGCTGTGATAGCCTGATAAGTGAAGTGAAAAGTTGTTCAGAGTAAGTTTGTTGTCACAGAAGGGTAGATATTGCTGTAGTTTACCTTACCCACACTTTTCATTAAAAGAAATTTTTTTAATAATAACTGTACCTCTGCACAGAGCTGATAATCTCTTCCCATTTTACAACAGTGCAGATAAACTAATGGGGAAAGGTCTGAGTGTCTTGGGCTTCAAGTGGCTGTACTTGAAATGATTAAGAAATTTGATAGCTGGGCTTTTCGTAGCTTTGACTATGGTGAATTCTTTTCCAAATCAGGGTGGGGAATACCAGGACCGTCTTCTCCCCTCTGGTGTGGTTTGTATTCTCCTACCAGAAGGAAGTTAAATAAATAACTTTGGATTAGGTGAAGGTGTAACCTGCTGCATTTATTTCAGTAGTCTGCTTTCATCATTCATCTGTGCGTAACCGTTCTACTTTCTAAAACAAATGCTTACATATTTTTCATTTTATAAAGCCTGTAATGGTTGAAGTTACACGCAGCTCTGTAGCTGCAAATTAATACGAGGCACAATGGAAGAAAATAAATTTTAATAGGATAACATAGCAGCTGTTAGTTTGCAGGGAGCTAGTTTAAATCATACCCTCTTACCAGTCTGCCTTGAACATTAGTAAGAAATATCTTAAGTGAGATGTAGCTCATTCTGGTCATAATTCCAGTGGTAATTTTTTGGATAGCTGAACTTATCAGTCTACACCTTTTTTCTTTTTTCACATCATAAGGCTTCAGTTGAAGGGGATTTTCAGTGATTTCTGCCTTAGGTTTGATTGGTGTTTCTGACTTAGAGGTAAGAAATGCCAGATCCCCTTTGATGCTCAGTGAAAATTCAGAATCATATCTGTACAAAATTAGATCAGTTTCTGAAAATCAACAGCTGCTAAGGCCCACTGTGTGCATTAGAGCGGCTAATTTGCTGCCAGAATGGTTATTATCTATATGTCAGATTAGAAACCATTACTAACTAAATAATTGTTCTCTTTCCATCAAACGAGAACATGTTGATACAGTGGAGGAAGATGCTGAAAGAGGAGGGATTGAAGCAGTGAATTAGAGTTTGGGGTTTGTTGGGTTTGGTTTTTGTTTTTTTTTTTTTTTTGGTTGGGAAGGAAAGAACAAGGATGAAGAAGTATGAAATACTTTTTAACAAAACATCTGTAATGACCAAGGAGCAGAGTCAGGCAGTGAGTCAGTGCGAATCTTTTGGTTGCCAAAACAGAACAACCTGCCACAAGGGTGCTGTGGGAAGAAGGCAGAGGATGTAGATCAGGAAGGCTGAGCTGCAGAAGTGAAGTCTTGTGGTTTCTGACCATTAAGGCACTGAACAAAACCCAAAGAGACCTCAGGATGAGTTAGACTTTGACAAGAGAATTACAGGTATTCATGGGAATTTCTTCGTACGCCTGCAGCTGGGCGACCAGAGGGAAGGGGGCAGCTCTCCATAGGTATGGAAATATTGCTGGAGAGCTGTATCACAAATTGGCTTAGAAGCAGGGTTATTCCAGCACCAGCTGCCTGATAATTTGCATTATATGTTTAGTTAGGATTTTCATTGAATCCCATCCAAGTCCCTGAATAAACCCATCCCTCAAAGAGGAAATTGAGTTTTTGTGCAGGGTGCAGTAAGACAGTGTCTTCGTCCCTCTCACGCTGTTCACTGTGCAGGCACAGGAGGAAAGAGGGACACGGTCTAGCTAAGGACCACCAGCACTGTCATCATATCTTAAAGCTTCTCTTGTGTTCAGCTGCGCTGGCTTCCAGAAGGCTGTTCAACAAATGACAGCCAAATGTACACACCATAATGCTACCTTTCTTGACATAATAGTGCGACAACACGAGGGATTTTATGAGCTCTGTGCCACTCAAAAAAAAAAAAAACCAACATTGAAAACCTTTAGGGAAGGGACCAGTTTGCTTCAAGCTCACAGCATCTGCAGGATGCTGCAAGAGTTTCTATGGATCCTCAGAGAGCAAAGCCTTGGAGCAGACGTTGTACGATAACCTGATTAACAGAGCATCAGCTCATGCATGAATGCAGGACATTCAGAAAGGCTTATTTGAAATACGTCTTCACCGTTGAAAGGGAAAAAAAGTTTCTTCAGTGCATTTATCAGAAATCAGTACATAATGCAAAAATGGACTATTCTGATTTTAAAGCAAATCTGTTTTGGCTGTGGTCTTGTCTGCCATCCACGAACATTCATGCCAGTAAAAACAGATTTGGAAGCTGTCTGTCCAGAGTTGAAGCTGACAAGCATGTGCATTCGTGCCAAAATGGCATGGACACTCAGTTCTTTGGGGACATAAGCAATGTAGTGCGATGGACCTGCTTTGTCACAGCTAACTGTTTTGCAAGTGGCTTTTCTGATTCTGTGGTATTATTTTGTTTTTAATAAAAAATAAGGTGCTTAAAAATCGTCATTGAACTCAAGGAAACTGCATTTGATTCAGGGATATTATGGAAGCAATAAAAAGTCGTTCAAAAAAATCAGCAGTTTTATGGAGATTATTTGCTCAGCTCTACTATTAATATTGTTTTGTTTGCCAGACTATGATCAAAAACATTTGGCAGGCAAGGCTTAGTCAGGAAAATGAGCCAAAAAAGTTGAGCTGTCATCTAAGTACGTAGAGAAAAACTGTTCTCTTTGGCATGGAAAACAGACTGTTTGCAGAAATAATAAACATGCCCTCGAAAATTATGTTCCTTCTCTCTAAAATCATGGAAGGTCACAAGACTTTGACCCTACAGAAGGAGCATAACACTTTATGAGACTTCTGTCAAAGCACATGATAAAAAATAAATACACTGTAATAAAGATGTGTCAGTCAGATGGCTTGAAGGTGCCTTCCTAACGTATCCTGTCTCCTTTCTGTAAGATGTGGTGTGCATACTGCCACACAAAGGAAGCCCAGCTGGAGGAGATATCAAATCAATCCGTTTTCTTGGCCTCTCAGTTGATGTAATTAACTTTCGTTTCATCTCCCAGCTAAACCTTGTAAACAAGAAAAAGTGTCAAAGTGAAATAGAATTTATTGAAAAGTGTAATTTGCAAAAGTCCTTATGGTGATTCAGCTGCTGGATAGAGCCCCAGATGCTGAGTATCCATGAGGAATAAAAGACTCGTCTGGCCAAGACTTGGTTTGTTGTTTTTTTTTCCGAGCCCTGATGGTAGATGCTATAAGCAAGGGAGAAGGTGGTGGCCGGCTACCTCAGCAGCTGCCTGCGCTGGAGGAGGAGTGTGTTCCCCACCACTGCCAACATACCCGGAGGGCACCAGTCTCACCTTTTGTTAGCTCTTCGGGATTTCCAGGTTTACTCTTTATTTGGGTTCCTTCTTCCTCCCCTGTAAAGCTGTTTGTTTAAATTCTGCTGTGTAACCTGCAGGCATCGGAGTGAGAAATATTGCTCGTTCTCGAGAGCCCAAGTAAACCAACGCAGCTTTCCAGGGTCACTTGAACATCTTCAGTGGGGACCCTCCGCCAGCTGCTCCTGGAGCTTCTTATTGCAAAGCAGTGACTGACAGAAATGTTCTGGTTATACTGGCCAGAAACTAAAATGATTACAGGTGTTTCCCTGCAAAAGTTTATCTGGAGCAGCCTAACATCGGGTAGTATTTACGTATGAGAACAGAGGTGGGGGAACCCAAGGCTTTTTCGCTTGATCAGTATTACTCTTCAGCTAAGCCCTGCCTGCAAGTACAAGTCTGTTTCTAAGCCTGATTGAACCATGGCATCTCTGACTGGGACAAAAGGCTGTCACCACTCAGGGGGAGAGAGAGCACCAGACTCACAAAAGATAATATTGGAGTTGTAGGAGGACAGTTTATTGGAGTTATAGGCTGCACAACATGAGAATCTCCATTGACTGCACAGGGAACCAAGGAAAAACAGCACTAGGAGGTTAATCTTTGTTAACAGATCCCTTCTTCCCTCCCCTAATTACTCTCACAGCTATTCCCTTTTTTTCCGTCAGCTCACACGCTGCCTGCGACTGACACAGAAACAGCAAAGGGCTGTGGGACTCGTGGCTCAGGTGGAGTAGCAGCAGCTGTTCTGACCTGCGACAGCACGGAGTTCATGTGGGCGGCAAATCCGGGAGAGGAGGGGGGTAAGCACCAAGCCTAGGGCTGCCCCAAGCACCATGCTGGCACAAGTCTGCTAATAAAGAAAAGGTCAAGAAGCTGCAACTCCATTTCTGAGGTCAGTGCAGACTTGTGGTCAATGCTGCTGGGCTGCCTGTGGATTTTATGGACTGACGTGATTCGATGTCATACAACCATTAGCCCTTCCTCTGGCATCCCTGTAGTTCTGAGGAAGCAGAACTGTTCTGCCACTGCCTTCCTCAGTTGCCTTCCTCTCAGCACAAAACCAGCCAGATGATGCCTGTTTTGGAACTCCACCAGTATAGTTTATACACGTGCAGGACATAAAAGATATTTAAATTTATAAAGCGTGAGCTCTCAGCTTGCTGAGGGTGAGTGTGCAAGTATTTGGCTTTGGGTCCATCCATGACCCACCCCAAAAATGGTTCAATCCAGAAAAAAATCGAAGAAAAAAAAAAGGTCTTCATTTTTTGGTAGTTTAGATTCTGTTTAGTTATAACTCACAACCCCCAAACATAAGATTTAGGTTTAATAGTTCATAAATTATACAACAGAGAGCACACACTGTTGTAATCTATCCTGCACATAATCTATATGAAGTATTAACACCGATGTCTAAACAAAATACAAAGTCAAAATCTTAAACCTCAGCTGTATAGTTTTTCTGAACTATTTTGGCTATAGACGTGATTTTTCACCCCTCTACCCTCATCTGGTATTAATTCAATTGTTTTATATGTTATATGTGCATAAGAACTAGAAGGGATTTCCTTGAACAACAAACATTGAGGATAAAAAGGTTGGTGTTTATAAAAATGTCAAACTCAAAGGCTCTTCCATAACTTGTTAGAGGATTGCTATCATTTCAGACTCAAAAGCCAGTCATTCAATAAGTCCTCCAGAGAGAAGAGTGAAGCCTGAGTTTCCACTTGTGAGTTACTGCTCTGATCCCTCAGCGGAGCATCAGCAGCAAGCGTGCTGAGAGAAGACCAGAGAAATTTGGACGTAGCTAAAAAGATCCAAAAAGGGCTGTGGGATGATTCAGTTCTACAGCACGTAGCTCTTGATCACTGCCACGTTTGGTTTGTGCTCAGCAGCTCAGTGTGAAGCAGTTCCAGGAATGGTGCAGATGATATTCAAGCAAAGGTCTGTTGCTGCAGTGTCGAAAAGTGAATTTTTCTGTCGCAGCTGTCTATTGCTCTTCCCTAGGCAGGGTGGCAGGGTCACAAATGAGAAATCATCCAAAGACATAAGGTTGGGTTAAGTCTCTGCCGTTTATCTGCAGTTCTAAGGATGTGCTGGAAGGCAAAGCTCCATCACAGGATGAGATGGGAGAGCCTTCAAAGTCTGGGACTTCGGTGGTGACTGACCAGCTTCCTCCCTTGTCATCAAATAAAAGAGCAGGAGCTGGTGTAGCTGGAGTGTATGGTGTGGGTTTAGGAGAAAGGAGGTTCATGTAGGCTCTGCAAAAGAATGCAAGACTTGGCAACTGCGATCTCAGCTAAAAATGTGATCTCCTTGGGAATGCCTGTTATACAGAGATCTCGAAGAGCCTTCTGAGGCAGAAGTGTTTGATTGGAGTTAGGATGACCCAAATTAATTGTCATGGTTAATGGGGAGGAGAAATTGGAAAGGCAGTGCTCTGGTAATGCTATCTGGAGCTTCACCGAGAAGTATAGCAGGTGAGATGAGTGCAGTTCTATGTGCGAAAGAGGGAGGAGAAGCAGGGTCTGGCAGGGGGTTGAGGAGGGCTGGAGCCCCTTCTGTCTGAGGACAGGCTGTCAGAGTTGGGGGTGTGCAGCCTGGAGGAGAGAAGGCTCCGGGGAGACCTTCCAGCACCTTCCAGTGCTGAAATGGGGCTACAGGAGAGATGGGGGGCTCTGGATCAGGGAGTGGAGGGATAGGATGAGGGGGAATGATTTTAAGCTGAAAGAAGGCAGATTTAGATGAGATATTGGGAAGAAACTTCCAGTGCTGAAAGGGGGCTACAGGAGAGGACAAGGGGTAACAGTTTGAAGCTGAAAGAGGGGAGATTTAGATTACATATTGGGAAGAAATTCTTCCCTGTGCGGGTGGTGAGGCAGTGGCCCAGGCTGCCCAGAGAAGCTGGGGATGCCCCATCCCTGGAGGGGTTCAAGGCCAGGCTGGATGAGGCTTTGGGCAACCTGGGCTAGTGGGAGGTGTCCCCGCCCATGGCAGGGGGTTGGAACTAGATGGGCTTTAAGGTCCCTTCCAACTCAAACCATTCTGTGATTCTATGATTCCATGCTCTGATGTTCTCCTCTGCATCCTGTTTTCTGCGCGGCTGAAACATCAGCTTGCAGCCCCAGAGTGCAGCGGAGTCTGTGCAGCCAAGCACGAGGATCATTGCTGAGCGGGGGTGTGCGGGTATGTACACGCTGTTTCGCAAAGGCTGCTGATGGTCTGCAAGAGCCAGCAGCTGAACTGTTGGATGTGCAGATGTATTGGCATTGCCAGTTACATAGAAAAACTTCTCAGAAACGATGATTCTTATTATTTACTGTCATTGTTAAGATTGCGGCTTTTGTGTGCTCGTGTTGCCATTCATTGAAATCTGTTAAATAGAACTTTCCATTTTTGAAACAGAATCATATATTAATGACTTAATCAACCAAAAAGTATTTTGCTGGAACTTTATTTGGGATGTGAAGGAAATAAACATGATCTGCAGCTGATTTTTTGGAGTAGGCCAAGGGCTTAATTCTCGTATTAAAACTAGTCAAAATATTTGCATTAGTAGTGTTGTGCTGCTGAATATGTCTTTAATGTTAAAGCATTTGCCATTTTTTCCTGTTTCCTTTGGTGTTCAGCACTATTGTGTAAATGCAAATGCTGGGTGCTTGGGAGGCTTTCTGCTGATCTGGCTGTCAATGAGGAGTGTACAAAATCTGTAAAAAAAGCTGTAAAATTGAGACAAAACTGTCTGTCCCCACCTGCCACTGCCCTGCTGTGTTGCTTTGGGGCCCGACCATCGCCTGCTGGGATTTCTGTCCTTGCCTTACTGGCAACTGGATGTTGCTTTAAGCTTGCTCTTCCATGAATCTGCCCCTGTTACAAGGGTGAATATTTAGTAATGAAGGGCTAAGCTAGTCCCTCTTTCTCTTTTCCTCTGCACTAATATTCGTTCTAGTCTACAGATTCCTTTTTTGGATGTTTTAATTGCAAGCTGAGTAATTGTTCTCAACTTGTATTTAACATAAGAACAGCAAACTGGTGCTCAAACATCCCACCCCACTCTCTCCAGCTCCCCAATTCATAGAATCCCAGAACGGTTTGGGTG
>NW_010116881.1:0-456 GCF_000699245.1 Pterocles gutturalis
AGATGACATCACCGAGCAGGTTGGGTTATAAAATGAATGAAGCAGAAAGCCCAAGTTCACTAAGCTCGGCACTTCGCAGGCGGCAGGAGGGACCTCGGGGCTCCGCTCTGAACTTTGACTCCCGTCCGTCCCAGCCTCTCCCTGGGGTTCCCCGCTGCCCCCCCGGCCCCCCATCGTGCTCGCCCTCGCAGGATGCAGATCTCACCCTTGCTGGCTGGTTGACTTTTTTTCCCTCCGCTCTCCTTCAGGCTGCGAAGCCGGCGTCTCAGCTCCCACAGAAGGTACGGTCGGAGCTGCCCCCCGCCTCTCCCTGCTCTCCCCGTCCCGCTGAGGGTCCTAACAGCACGGGAGGGGTGGGAGACATGGGGTGACTTTGGGGTGGCAGAGTCAGTGCAAAGCGGGGTCCTCCTTCCCCATGGGCTTTTTTGGGTGCTAGGGGACCCCCTGCTTCTCCAG
>NW_010116881.1:668-993 GCF_000699245.1 Pterocles gutturalis
GCCCTCCGGACAGCCCTGCCCAAACAGACTGGGGAGGGGTACCTGGGGGCACCCCTCAGGGAAGGGGTGCCCCAAATTGGGGTGTCCCAGGGAGCTAGGTGTCCCATGATGCTAAGAAGGAGAAATGCACTGGAGGTCACCGACACTGGGTGGCAGTGCCCCGAGGGTTGGGAACAGAGATGGGGACACGGACTGAGGGTTCCCCAGACAGCGACTGGTGGTCTCCCGGTGGGGTGCAGGCTGCAGAGAAAGGGGTGATTTGGGGGGGTTCAAGGAGATGAATGGGGATAAGCAACCCCAGGGCTTGGTGGGCAGCAGACCTGAG
>NW_010116882.1:0-4543 GCF_000699245.1 Pterocles gutturalis
GCCGCAGTGCCAGCTTCACCCCCGAGCACCCCGCCCTCATGGAGCTGCCTGGCCCTGCCACCCTGAAGATGGAAGTGAATGTCCTCGTTATGGGAGCTGACAGCGTGGGGAAATCAGGTAAGAACTGACTGTGAGCTGGGAGCAGGGGGTTCCCAGGCAAAGCCCCAAAAAAGGCTGAAAACTGCATCAGCATTTGGAGAACAAGCTGCAGAAACCAACTCTGTGGAGCAGGCTGGTGAGATGGGGCTGAGCTTCCCCGTGTGGTGGTGATTCAAGGTGGTGATTTGAGGTAAGGAAGCTGAGCACAACCTCACAGGCACTGGGTGAGCGATGGGTGAAGGTATTTTCCGCTGAGCTGCGGTTTGCTGGTGCTCTGGGTCGTGCTGTGCCTCTGCTCTGCTCGCAGACCTGCCGAGGGCTGGAAGACTGGAGGTCACTCCTGCTAGTGGGAGTATACAGGGGGATGGTGCCTCTCTCTGTATTTAAACAGGAAAATCCTTAAGGTATGGGGTTATTCTGATGATTCTCATCCTTCCCTTTGCAGCTCTGACTGTACGTTTCCTCACCCGGCGTTTTATTGGGGAGTACGGAGACATGGGTGAGTGCCAGGGCAGTTCCCAGTAGGGACTGGGGTCAGGAGGCGAGCCTGCATCCGCCATGGGATTTCATTGCTTCCTCCCGTGGGATTTCATTGCTTCCCATCCTCTCCTGCCTTTCTCTGGAGCCTTCACCTACTCCTGTGGGGCTTGATGCTTGTACTTTTCAGTGACCCATCTCCTCACTCCAGAACTCCTGCTCTGGGTGCAAAAGGTCCTGGGTGGCAGCTGGTGGCACCAGTGTGCCTGGACCTTACGCTGAGGTAGAGGCAGGCTGGGGCAGTCACAGCTGTGACAGCCACCTTGGTCCACATCGTGGTTGCTGTATGAAAAGAGATGCCGAACCTTGCCCTGTAGAGCATGGTCTGCTGGGGTGGAGGTGACAGGCTTGTCCCCATGAGGAGAATACCTGGGTTGAGGGCACTATCTTTGGGTCCCTGAAGACCAATGAGATCTTTATTCTCATTTTTTGGCAGAATTCATCTACAGCCACAACCTGACCATGGATGGCCGAGAGATTCTCTTCCACATCTGGGATGTCCCCAGTTCCCAGGTGAGAGGGCTCCGCTCCAGTCACCCGTTTTCACCCCAGGGACAAAAAAATATCTACTAAAAGTTACCTATGGTGAACCGCAGGCTGGGAGCTCCAAAGCTCTCATTTCAGATGGTTTGTGGGCGACCGAACCCTTTGTGCCTGCAGAGCGCAGGGCAGCAGCGTTGCTGGCAGGGTACCAATAGTCACTGTAGCGCATCGTCACCTGGCTGAGGGACATTTGAGCTGAAGCACTAATATTACCAGCCCAGACTGAGCACAGGACTGTGCTAACGAAGTGGAAGTGCTCTGAGGTCCCCACGCTGTTATCACCTACAGCCTGCTGTGCTTAGCAGCTGGGTGATACGGTGGGGACAGTGATGCTGGTGCCCGAATCGTGCCCCCTTGGTGAGGTCTGCCAAGTGCTACCCTGCCTTCCTCAGTTCTTGTCTTTCTCTCTGCACTTTTTCTGCTTGCTAGCTGTCCCTGTCCCGCTGGGCTCAGGATTGGCAGGCATGGAGGGATGGAGCTGGATAAAAATAACCCTTCCTTTTCTTTTTCCCCAGGAGCAGGCGGAGGAGGGCTCCTCGGAGGAGAAGCGAATCCAGTGGGCAGACAGCTTTGTTCTGGTCTACAGCATCTGCGACCGGGCCAGCTTCAACATCCTGCCCCTCAAAATCCAGTTCATCAAGGCAGCCAAGGAGGGGCAGAGCCAGGAGAAGGTGCCCATCGTCATTGTGGGCAACAAACGGGACCTGCACCACCAACGGGAGGTGTCCAGCGAGGAGGGACGGCTCCTGGCTCTCTCTTTAGACTGTGGTTTCTATGAGGTGTCTGCAGCCGAGGCTTATCACGGGGCCCTCATGGTCTTCCATGGACTGGCCGAGCGCATTCCTGACACCAAACTGGCACTGAAAAAGGGTACGGGGATTCGGGGCATCGTCAAGACCGTGTCAGCTGTGTTTGCCCGTAAGCGAACAGACTCCCTCTGAGCTTTGGCGTGGGTGTTGCTTCTCTCTGTGCTGCCCAGCTGGACCAAGCCTCCTCCCTGGGTGCCCGTGGACATGGTGTGCATTTCCATAAGGCCAGCAGGTTCCTTGCTGTCCTCATAATGTCATGGTCTGGGTGTCCTGCCATACACAGGGCAGCTGAGGACTGCAGTGCCTTCCTCTTGGCTCTGTGATGGGGCAGAGTCTCTGCTCTTTGATGTAGCAGCTTTTTAGGTGCCTCCTGCTTTCTCCTTCCATCCTCCACCACTAGAAACCACCAGGTGATTTTGCCACTGCTCCAGGCAGCATCACCTCCAGCTTCTTCAGCAGGAGTCAGTGAGCAGGGAGGACACGCTGCATGGACCCCCAGCTCCCTGTCCTCTTGCTTCTAACCTGGGACCCTTATTCCTATTTAATGCTCATCAGGGTCCTCTCTGGTAGCCCTGGAGCACCCATGAGCTCGCAAGGTGGGGGTTTCTCTGCCGGGGAGCCCCTGGCAGTTCCTACATCTACATCACTGTGTCCGAGTGTCCCAGAGCCCGCGGCACAGGCTGACCCTGGAGGACCTTGGAGAGGGCTGATGCCTCTCATCCCACCCACCTCGCTTTTGAATGATCTTGCTCGTGGTTCTCTGTCCCGCAGCCCTTCAGTGATTGCACCCATTTCCCTTGTACAGGCTGGGCCTGGGAAAAACAAGGCGCGTGGCTTGTTCCCAGGATGGGGATCGCACCATGCGCCTTCCCAAGCTGCTCCTTCCATAAGGCTGCCAGTCCCTGGGGAGGAGGGGAGGTGGGGAAAGGGGTTGCTGGGCTCATTGCCGAACCTTTCTGCTGCTGGGAGGTTTTTCCCTTCCTGTCCCCAAACCTTTCCCCTGGTGTGCCTGGGAAAGCGACGTGTTGGGTTTGTGCGTGCAGTACGGACAGCGATAGCTCTGCTCTGTTCTGGAAATGCAATAAATTGTCTTTGGCAGGAAGCCCCTGGCTCCTCTGGCTGTGAGTTTATACTTGGGGCATGTGAAAAGACACATCCTGTGCTGGCACAAGCACCCAACTGTCCCTGTGGCAGTGACCTGTACCCGCTCCCTCGGCCCCGGGTTGGGTGTCTCGCCCTGCTCTGCTCTCTCATTTCGGTGCTCCCGGGATTGCTGTCGTAAAGCAGCCAAGCGGCAGGTTGGGAAGGTTTATTACTGCAGTGGATACAAGAAGGTGTTGCGGGAAGCCAGGCGGTCCTGCAGGAGAGAGGGGCTCCAGGAGCTCCACGTGTTGTCACCCGTCTTTTTTTCTGACCCTACCATCTATCCCACCATCAGCTGGGGGCATGCCCAGGGCTTTCTGACTCCTGAGTCCTGCCAGCTGGTGGGGGCCTTCAGCTCCTCCACAGAGGAGAAATCTATGGCCAGGGACAGGCCCTGCGAGGGGGGACGGAGTGAGGAAGGACGGGAACCACGCTTGCTGTGGTGATGGTTGATGGCTTTGCTGTCCTCCCTGCTCTGTCTCAGTGCTGTTCTCGATGTGTAGCCCATCTGGTCCATGCTATCTGCTCAACAAAAACCAGGGTGGCCTAGTGCCAGGCCCTGGTCCCTTCTTCATAGAATCACAGAATGGTTTGGGTTGGAAAGGACCTTAAAGATCATCAGGTTCCAACAGGGGACTCCTTCCACTAGCCCGGGTTGCTCAAAGCCTCATCCAGCCTGGCCTTGAACCCCTCCAGGGATGGGGCATCCACAGCTTCCCTGGGCAACCTGGGCCTGTGCCCAGTACTAACAGTGAAGGGGAACACTTCATGGTTAGTGTTGTGGTTTCGTGCACAAACATGTTTGTGGCCCCGGTGACTTCCCCCCATCCTATCACTATGGTCCCTGCTCAAGAGTCCCTCCCCATCTCTCCTGTAGCCCCCTTTAGGTACTGGAAAGCTGCTATAAGGTCTCCCTGGATCTCTCTTTTCTGGTCTCACTGCTCTCTCTGCATTTCCTTCCCTTCTCTGATCCCACCACCCCCAACCTCCTCCTTCCACCAGCAGGACTTTCGGATGCTGTCATTCCCCTGTCCTGGCCCTGATGTGCTCCAGAAGACATCCCACAGCATCTCTACCCCTCTGAGCTCCTGTCTCGGTACAGGGGTGCGTGGGTGCGTGCGGGTGGGCTGGCGGGGGTCTGGGCAAAGCGTGCTAGGGGGGTACTGGTGGGGGATGTGATGCCCTCATTGTCCCCACCAGCTCAGTCCTTCTTGAAGGACGGGCTGTAGAGGTTGTTGTAGTAAGCCCGGCTGTACATGGCCTCGGGGCTGAAGCGGTAGGAGCCTTCGCTCACTCGCCTGTTGTAGGGGGTGAAGGCAGATTTCCGTGGGAGGGGGCACTCGGGCTCGAAGGCAGGGCTGCGGTAGAGGTTGTGCCGCAGGAAGAGGGGGTCTTCAAGCCCCAGGAAGGAG
>NW_010116882.1:4788-5205 GCF_000699245.1 Pterocles gutturalis
AAGCCACTGGGGTCCCCAGTGGAGGGACTCTTGGGCAGCTGCAGGGGAGAAATGGTCCCAGAAGAGGAGTGGGGTTGGGGGAAGGGAAGTGTGGGGAACAAACATCTCAGCCTGAACTTTTGCTTTCCCAGGAAGTTGTGGTTGCACTCTGGCTTGGGCATGAACCATGTGAAGGTGCCACCACCAGCCGATCTGCCAGCTCTATGGCAGGCTATGGCGGGGGCTGGCTGTCACAACTTGGGGGCTTGCTCACGAGGAGGGTGGGACTGCGGTGTCCCAGCAGCACCCTGTCTCCCCGTGCTGGTACCTTCTAGGCGCTATGGGGTGCTCATGGGGGGAGGCTGGGTAAAATGGGGTTTACTGGAGATGGCTGGGACCCGGTTGGGGACAAACTCACCGGCACGTAGCTGTACAGGG
>NW_010116882.1:5216-5555 GCF_000699245.1 Pterocles gutturalis
GGGGGCCGCTGACAAGGTCCCCCCCGAGGCCATCCACTGTCTCCATTGCCTTGGACAGTCTGCGGGGGGTGAAGAGGATCAACCCCTCTGCTGCATCCCAGGCCACTGCTGGGACCTTCTTCACGCTGGAGATGCCGGAGGCGCAGGCAGTTTGCAGGTTCTGAGCCACACTTCCCACCAGCCCGGGGCCATCCCCTGCCTGCCGACAGAACCCAGCTCAGCCACTGGCCTTGTCCCTGCCAGGGGTGGTCCTGAGCTCCCCATCACCTCCACACTCCCAAGGCTGAGCACTTCCAGCTCGCTGCTTGCAGTGGGATTCCTCCCTGTCCCCCTGATCCG
>NW_010116882.1:5593-18075 GCF_000699245.1 Pterocles gutturalis
CCTGTCCTGGGCTGTGCTTCCGCTGCAGGCAAAGGGCAGCGACCCCAACCTGCCACTTCCCGTCCCTGCGTCCCAGTGGAGCTGCTGCTGGGGACTGTTCCCAGCCCCATGGTCTCCCGCTGCCCCTTGCTGCTGGGACCATGGAGGCTGGGGGGATTTTTTCGGGGTGTTCAGGGGCTATGTGGGGTGCTGAGACCCCACAGCAGCAAAGGAGCCTTGACTGTACAAGCCAGGGAGACTCTGCCTGGCATGGAGGTTGCTCACAGCACCCAGCTTTGGGGGGTCAGGGAAGGGGGCTGCTGGGGCTGCATCTGGCCCCCTTGCCAACACATCCTCGCCTTCTCCAAGACACAGCTCCTGCCGTGATTCAGCAGGGATGGGGGCCTGGTCCTCGAGGGTACGGGGGGGAACATCTCCCATGCTGGCATGGTACATGGGCAGGAGGATGTTTTGGGGAACCCCCGTCTCACTGCCTCCCTTTTCTCCATACCTCCTTGGCATCGTTGCTGTCTTTCTTCCCCACCTTCTCCTGCTTCTGCTCCGGCACCTTGCTCTGCCGCCGGCTCAGCCTGCCGGCCGTGGTGCTCTGCCCATCACCGTGGACCTGCGGCGCCTCGGGCTCGCTCGGCTTGGCCACGCTGCCCTGGGAGGGGAACAAAAAGCCACTGCTCTGGGGGAGCAGGCAGGTCCCATCCACCCCATCCTGCTTCGCCTAAGGATTTCACGGGGGCCCTGGGATGCGTGGGGAGCAGAGGGGTTTGCTTGGGCACATGGGAGGAAATCCTGAGGGCAGCTGGGAGCCCCAGAATTTCGGCACAGGCCAGGGAAGGGGTTCCCACCGCAGCACTGGGGGGGAGAGGAGAGGCGCCTCCTCCTCCCCATCCTCTCCAGGCCCCTGGGGGGCTTTATGCTTTAGGGAGGATGTCATGGCAAGGCCATAAATCAACAATATACATTGTGAGCTGACTAAAAATAACATCCTGCTAACATGGCACAAGGTTGTGTGTGAACATGCCATGGGAACCAGCAGTGGCCACCACTCTGCTCTCAGATGTGCTCCAAGGAGCCTGAAATATCTCATCTGAAAGCAAAATCAGCCCAAAAGAGGGTACAGGGGAGCAGGAATCTGGCAGGCAGATTTTGGCACTCACCAGGACGGGGATCCAGGTGGCCAGCTCCTGCCCTTTGTCTTTGGCGCGCTGGAGGCCGTGGGTGGTTTGCTGGTAAGCGCGATGGGAGACAGTGCTAACCAGGGTGCCAATCCGGTCCAGGGTGCTGGGAGCACTGGGATCACTGGCCTGCTCCTGGGAGACCTTTACTGCTGACCCACGCTTCTCTTTGGGCTTCTGATCTAAAGGCAGAAGCACAGACAAAACATTGGGGAGGTTATGTCCTGGTGGGACAACCCTCCCCAGACACCTTCAGATGGGATGTGGGTATCAGAACTACCTGCTTCTTCGTCCTCCTCTGGCAGCAGGTACTCCACCAGCTTCTCCAGCCCTCCCAGGGCCGTGTCGACCCCTGCAGCTGCCATCTGGGTCACCGAGTTCCTCCTCGCGTACCTCGCCGTTGTTTCCACGGTGCTCTTGGTGGCCTCGTAGCCTTCCGTTGCCAGCTCCATGATCTTATCCACGGAGTTGCCAATGGTGCTTTTGGCATTTTGGAGGGGGGTGGTGATGGTGTCCTTCAGTTCAGATGCAAGCTGCGGGAGGAGAGATGGAGAACAGTCCTGCTGGTGTGCTCGGGGTGGCATGGGACAGCTGGAGGGACCATGGGGACCCCAGCCATGGCCATGCAGAACAGCTCTCTGCAGCCTGGGCTGGAGTTAGCTGGCAAGGATGGCACATAGGATGCTGTTGAGCTACATTTGGGAGTGCCACAACCATCCCCTGGGCTGCAGGAGCCCCTGGAGGACCCCATGCTTGGAGGGGCTGCACCATTGCCCCCGAGCAGCCCATCACCAGAAACAAGGCCAGAGGAGACAGGCTGTGAGCTCTGCAGAGGGACCAGAGGGTCCCACACTGTCCCACCTGTGACTTACCTTATCAACAGGGTACTGGAGGGCAGGGATCTTCTCCTCCAGGTGGTCCAAGCCCCGGCAAGCCAGGTTGTTAGCTGCAGCAACTGCCTTGGGCAAAAGCACAGAGGTGGGTTGGTGAGAAGAGCTCCTGGGCTGTGCCAGGGGGTCCCACCCGCGAGTGCCAGCGCTGTCCCACCAAGGGATGCTCTGGTGCCTCCCCCCACTGTTGCACCCCGGGGATGGACTCACACTGCGGCTCCAGCCGGCGCACCACGGGCTCCACGCTGTGCATGGCCAAGGTGCTGGCACCCTGCACGCCCCGCTCGTAGACCTCGCAGACCGAGGCCACGAGCGGATGGGCCTCTTTGGTGCTGGCGTAGGTCCGCTGGAGGCTTTCGCAGGTCGAGCTCACCACGGGCAGCTGCAGGACCCTCTGCAGCACGTTCTCCTGTGTGTGGCAGAGGGGCACAGGTTAGCCAGCAGCCCTTCCCTGAGGAACACCCCATGACCCGCATGCTGGTGGCATTCGGTATGTGGCAGTGACCACGGAGGACCTCAGCTCATGCTGGAGGAGGAGGAGGGCATTTCTCAAATCCCATGGAGGGTCTCCCACCCATATTGTATGGCACAGCCATGGACAACCAGGCTGGCTGCTGCTGCTGATGGAGCAGGGACACCTCAGACAGTGTTGGGGGGGGGATGGGCACCTCTCCTCCAATCTCCCAAGCCTGGCTGTCCAGGAGCTGCCTCTGGCTTTACACCCTGCTCTGGTTCTTCCATCTGACCCAGCCCTTGGACCCATGAAGTCCAGCAAGGCTCTGCGTCTCCATACCCTGCCAGCACGGGCGATGTGGGATGCCAGTATGACCCAGCAGAGACCACACCTGCGTGTGCTGCCAGTGCTGGAGCACGGCTGGAGGCACGTTCCTCAAAGACAGGTGAGCAGGATGGACCTGCTGCTCCAACCCTCTGCTCCTGCCCTCACCCAGCACCCACCTGGCCGGGGGAGACAGCCCAGCGAGATGCTGCAGCCCCAAAGGAGGAGTGGGGCCAGTGCTGGCTCATCACAGCAGCCAGGAGGTAAGAGCTCTTGGGGTTCCACGGGACAGAGCACAAGGAGAAGCGGGGCTTTCTCCTGATCACCAGTGGACGAGCAGCCAAACTTGGCTTCATGTCTCACTTGTGACCACGACTGGACTGTGAATGTGCATGTTTGATAAAAACTGTATTTTGTGCTGTATTGTGCTAATTTTGGCTTGATGCAGAGCCAGCCCTCTCACAAATCCCGCAGCTCAGCAATCCCAGGGCTCCAGCTGTGCAGAGCAGCACTGCATCCCCAGCAGCATGACTGCTGGAGGTGTGGGGACCACAGTGGGGACAAAGGACAGGCACTGCCGGCAGATATCACTGAGGGCTCACATCAGCTCAGGGTCAACTTTCTTCATTCTGAACTATTTAATTTCAAGCAAGTGAAAGTTTCCATCCTTTCCCTTTGATGATACTCTATGTTATTGCAGGCAAAGATCCATATAAAGATAAGAGGGGGACATGTCAGATGGCATGAGATGTGACTCATATTCACCTGGCAGACCTGGTATGCGCTAGCTGGTGCCCTTGTCACCTCTCTGCCCTTCCCGCTCTCCCTCTTTCCACACTCACCTTGTCACTTCCATTCTGCAGAACCTGGTTCTTCTTTGCCGTCATCGCGACACGTCCACCTGCGAAGCAGAGTTGGGAGCCGCAGACCCCGCTGTGAAGGCAGGGCTGGGGCTCCCCCCCGTCACTCCTGCGAGCCGGGAGCTGGGCTAGACATGCACCTCCCGAGGGTGCAATGGATGCAGTGTTGCCTAAGGCTTGACTTTTTACCAGTTAAGCTGTAAAACCAACGACTCCACACAGCCCTCCCCTGAGTCTTAAACACTCAAAGATGCAAAGAATTAGTTGAGAGGCATCTAGCTTGGAGGAGCTACAGGACAAGGCAGGATAAAGAGCACTGGCAGAGCTGTAAAGCAAACACAGAGTAACCAGGATACTAATAGATGTGCGTGAGGGCCAGGCTGAGAGATGCAGGCTGAGACGGGCTGCAAAGGCAGGACAGGAGCAGAGAAGAGCTGCAGGCAGGGACGTGCTGAGCTGCCCAGCTGTGGATGGCATCCCCTTCCTGCAGGTCCACAGCTCAATGGAAGCAACACAGAACACCCGCCTCTGCTGGTCCTGGCTGGGTGACACCCGAAAGCACACCTCCAGCTCCCACACCCGGCACAGACCCCTTTTCTCAGCAGCAGAGGAAACTCAGGAGATTTAGGGAGAGCGGGTGATCCCTGCTGTCACCCACACAGTCCCCGGAGCAGCGGGTGGGGACACACTACTCACCAAGGGGCAGCTGGTCCCCGGCTGAGCAGGAGCAGAGGGTGGTGGCTGCGCTGTCCCTTCGGCCGGAAAAAATGGTGCCCCAGCCACTACCACCACGAGGCCCCACCTCCCAGTTGCACGAGGCTGGGAGCTGGCAGGTTGCAGTGGAAACTGGCCAAAGAGCTCCCTGAAGCCACCGTAATTTGGAACAGATGACGGCAGAAAAATCCCCTTTGTCATCTGCCCTGCTGAGCCCAGAAGCTGAGGCACAGCCGGGATGCGCCGGGGTTTACTGACACTCCACCACGAGATGATGAAAAGAACCCTTGGACCTCCTCACCTCAAAACCAACAGATCACAAGCAGCAGGGAGAAGGTGAAGAGTCAGACAGGGTTTCCTAAGAGATTAAAACCTTCCTGTATTTCTGTATCCCCTGTGACCCCCTACGGTGGACCAGGAGCCTATCCTGTTGGGAAGCACAACACAGACCAAGAACATAGTTTCTCCTCAGGAGAGTTCACTAAGCTCAAGGAGCAGAAGGCAGATGTGGGGGACGCATCCTGCAGAAAACAATCTGGTTTGGCCAGGTCTGCAATTTCTAAGAGCATTCACAGGATTTTGCTGCGGAGACTTTTACCTGAGGGTCAGGGCAGACACTGCGTTAGGAAAGCTCTGGGAATTTGCAGTAGACAGAAACGGAGGAAAAAATCAGGTTGGAAGTGATCTCTGGAGGTCACCTCATCCAGCTCCTGCTCAAAGCAGGGCTACCCTCAAAACTACATCAGGCTGCTCAAGCCCAGTCTTGAAAATCTCCAGGGGTAAGATTCCCATCCCTCTGGGGCCCAGCTCCAGCACTAACCATACTCAAGGTAAACCATTTTTTCCTATGTATGTCCAACTGGAATTTCCTCTCTTGCAGTTTGTGCCCACCATCTCTTATCCTTGCTCTGTGCACCTCTGGGCAGTTTGTTCTCCAGTCTGTGCTGGTAGAGCATGTGCTCTGTGCCCCTATATGTCTTTCCCTCTTAGGGATCCTCTGCTGGACTCCAGTCAAGATCTCTCCTATGCTGGTGGTGCCAAAACAGGACACGGTTCCCCAAACATAGCCTCACAAGTGCTTCGTAGAGAGGAACTGCTCCCCTTGACCTGCCGGCGATGCTCTCACTGCTGCTGCTCTTTTGCGGCCAGCCTGCCTCGCCGTGCCCTGCCAGCTCACACCAATATTAACACATTTGCTTTTGCTATTGATTAAAAAGAAAGGAGATGACACCTGTATGGTGTGATGGGTTTGGTTATTGGTTACAGAGATCAAGGACAACTGCTCCACAGCTCTAGGAAGTGCCACACAGAAGAGACAAGCACAGCATGGTGGGAAGAGGACAAATGCCAGAGGACAAAGCAATAACTCAAGGGGATCAGTGCAGAGGAGAGAGCCTGGAGCCTGCTGACACAAGGCTGCTGCGTGTCCTGGACCACCCGGCACAAATCAGGGAGACCCTCGGTGTGCGGCTGCCCAGTGGGGGTGTGTGCCCAACACGCCTGCTCCGAGCTGTGCTGCTCGTGCACGGGAGTGCGAGACTTCCCACAGATGTGGGAAAGCCATGCACAGGAGGAAAATGCCCTCTTTCTTCCCAAAGAACCTGGAGTTCCCTTCCAGCTGGGGGCTCTGCAGAGCTCTCATCCCTGCCTTGCTAGCCGGGTATGGAGGCACAGGAATGTCCTGGGCTGTCTCCAGCTCGGCAGCGGGGTGTCACTGCTCTCCAGACAGCGGGACAAAGGGCAGCAGCTTGCTCAAAAGTTTGCTTTCTTGGCACCGAGACATTTTCCAGCCCTGCTGGCCTTGCTAACAAGCGCAGGGGCCATGCCAACTTTCTCTCTGCCTTGGCTGGAGTTGGGATCAACAGACAACACAGCCTTTGCCCTACTAACGCCTTCGCTCATCCCCTCCCCTTCCTCCGGGACAAAGCTGTGCCAGCCCTGGGCTCTGCAGTGCAAAGCCACCATCGCCTCCACCCCCTCTGCTCCACTCCACTCCACACCAGAAATACTTTCTGTGTTTCTGCAGGCAACATTTAGAGCTCGCCGGATCATCTGGGTGCAGACAGAGTTCTACACCCCAGTCTGCTCCAGAGCCATCAATACACCACAGTGAGGGATGAGCCGGATCCCTAAAGACCTTTGAAGCATCTTTACACTTAGGTCTGGGAGGGGACTGGAGAGGTAACTAACTTATTTCCATGCCCTATGGCAGGATCAGCACCCCTAAACCACTGCTGGCAGATGTCTGTCCAGTTTCTCTTTAAGGACTGTCTTCCTGGGCAATCTATTTAATCTTTTGTTTTACTTGCAGTTCAAAAAACCTCACCTGTGTGACTTAATTCTCCTTTGCTGCAATAGAAAGGTATTACCTCCTGGTTGGATTTAGAGATCAATTTATTGCCTTCCTTTTGGCAGTCAACCTTTTAGACGCTTGACCTCTCACACACTCCCCCAGTCACCTTTCCTCTACAGAACTGGTTCATTTGGTCCCTCCCTGGAGATGTTGGTTTTTAGACCTTTGATTGCTCTTGCTGCTCACCTGGGAATCCTGAATGGCTCATGCATTTCTTGAAATATCATGCCAAGCATGGTACAAACATTAGGAAGGCCTTGTCTGTAGGCAGAGTAGAAGGTTACTTTGCACATCCCACACAGACCACTCTCCTGTTAACTGTTTCCATTATGAAATGTGTATGAGACCAGTGATTCAGAAGGAAACTCTTGCTAAATCATTGCTGAATGCAGTGCTTTATACATTGTTCAGGAACTGACATTTTGGAGTTTCCAAGTTTGCAAGGCTCTTACTGCAGGGGATAGGAGCTAACAGTAAGCTCAGTTTTAATGGTTATCCTGGCTCCATCCCTTGCCCATCCCAGCTGGAGATGTGACCCTTCACTCCCTACCTGGAAGAGCTGCTGCAGTGATTTGCCCTATGACACTAGGACCCATCCAGATGAAAGGCTGTTTGTAAGACACTAAAATGCAGGTGCACCCGCTCCTCTCACCGTAGCTGTGCCTGCGCTGGGCATGAGGCTCCAGCTCTCACTGCTGGTACTCAATGGCAACTGATGGCAATTCTCAAATCATCACTTTGTTTCAGGGCATGTCACGTATGCATTTTTTACCTGGTACTCACATAGTTACTTCTTCATGTTTTTGCAACTGAAATGGGTCTTGTAAATCAGACTGACGAATCTGGCTGCCACCTTGCTGCTGCAAAAGGAAAGATCTATAAACCAAGCACAACTATAGGCAATGTGTCTTTAACAGGATCATCCTTCAGAAAATTCAGAGACAGAAGGGAGGATTCCTCCTTCAGCATCTCTTTTCCCCACCTTCTAAGTTACACACACAGGCACGGTGTCACATTCATCTCGGTTTATTGTTTGTGTTCAAACAGCTGTCCTTACTCCAACTGCTGGATTAGAAAGATACCAAAAAAAGGCACTAAAAGGATTTTCTCCATTTGTTGAGATTCTATGGCTTCAGTTCCATTCTGTTAAGGTACATTAAATTGATAGCCTCCAGCTGCAGGGCAGAAGGCAAGTATTAGTGCTTAACATCCAGTAAAGAGAGTTACTCCTGTATGCTCCAACCCATGTCATGTAGAATCAGACAGATAAGGCTGAGACAGGCTGAAAATTCACTACCCCATCTCCCAGGTTAAGTCTGTATTTGCTAATCCACACCAGTTCCTACAGGAGAAACATCAAAGCCTGGCTCAGGGCTTTGCACCGCATTTGCCTGGCACAAGGGAAAAACCCACCCTTCTCCCTCGGCAGGGCACAGAGGGGTGTAGCTGGCCAGGGGCCACATCAGTATCTTAATACATTTCCCTTTACCTACAAACTACAAGGGAAAAAGAGAAATCAGTTTGCAAAACAGTGAAAGAAGTATTCTGTATCTGAATGCTCCCCTGAGAAGAATTAAAAACTTTTTTTTTTTTTTTGCCAGAAGACAAAATTCTGTAGACAAAGTAATTCCAAGCCTGACCACAATGATTTAAGGTAAACAGGGCACGGCCTTACTTTGCCTACTCAATTCCACAATTCCTTCTCCTTTTATTAAAGAAACTACTACCTTTTAATTTTTATTTTGTGACAGCATAGTAAGAGAGCACCTTGGTCCAAGTTAGAGTAGTCTGTGCTTGCATCTCCTGACAGATTAAACAAGGAGCCTTTGCACCAGAAAGCAGCAGAACACACAGACCTAAATCTGATGAAGAAAAATGGTAATTTTATCTCCTATATAATGTGCAAATTTTTCTCAGATGGTGTCAGAACTGGCACTCTGCAAAGTCAGGAGGAGCAAAGACTACATGCCATGTAACTGCCAGAGAGCTAGACACAGCATTTCCCCTTTAACCTAGATTACACTGCCAGGCAATCATTCCAGCGAGGTAAGTGATGAGCAATAATGCAGTTGCAGGGCAAACATCAGGCGTCTTCGAATGCTAGAACCCATTCAACCAGCGAGGGAACACACAAGAAACCTTGTGGTCATGAGAAGGAAGGATAGGGAGGACCAGATAGGAAAATCTAAGCCATGAATGCCCAAATCCAGTAATAAGCTTTTCTTCGCACAGGGGATTCTGATACTAGCACGACCAACTCCATTCCAGTCCCTCCAGGAGCTTACACAACTAGAAACACGCCCTTGCAGGTTTTTGACTCAACGAGCTCTGAGCCAGGCTTCTCTCCTGAACTGCAGGTTCCAAAGCTCCTTATTATACTGGATTTCTTCATGTAAAATTAAAGCAGCAAAACAAGCTCCTTATCACAGTGTGATTAATGGAAAATTGTTGCACTTAGAATCACAGGGTTTGGGAGTTAAGGTGCGTACGGAATGAGAAATTTAGTGCTTGTGAGTGGTTTCAGATTCACAGCTTTGGAAAACCAGTTCCCTAGAAATCACAGCATCATCAGCACTCAGACGAGCTTTTCCCCCATGCTGTCCTTCACCAAAACCCTAAGCCACAGCCTGCTGGGGAGGTCAGACTCGGTGGCCAATGGTCCTTGGCTCACATTACTGAAGGAAAAGAAGAAAGTGCCAATTTCCTGGGATACAAGTTGGCACTCACGAGACCAAAGGTCCAGTGTCACCAGTGCACATTACAGAGATCACGGGAAGGTCAGATCATACCACTCTTCAGTTACCATCACTCTGCATTCAAACCACTGCCTACAGATAACAGGATCCATCAACCCAAACCCACGAGAACACTCGTACCTGACTTCAGGCCATTTTAACCACAGCTCCTAACTTGCCTGAGCCCACTGGAGAAAATCTGACTGTAGGAACCTTTGATTTGTGAGTTCCAGATTTCCAGTGTAAACACAATTAGTTATGAGTCATATGCCTATTACAGTTGTCTATGCAGCTATTTCACAACCCTGTATTACAATGTAGGAACATCAATATTTCCCTATCTAGCAGCCATGTTCCAAGCTCTGTTTCTGGTTGTGAAATACTACTCTGCCTTCTGCCATCTCCACTCCCTCAGGGAGTATGTCATAGCACCAAACTCATATGCAAAGACACAGGGAATGAAAAAAGGTAGAATTCACCTATTCAGAGAACAAAATTAATCTTGAGATTACTCTGAGACATGTTAATTTTGAAAGTGCCATATGGAGGATAAAAACCTATCAGAGGATCAAAGTGGCAGCTCGCTGCGTACTATTCAGCTCCTTTTATGTCACTGTTTCAGCTTCAGATGTGGGCTTGCTAATGTGAAGATCCCCACCAGGGAGGAGAGGATGCCACAGAAACCAATCACTCCTGGGTTGGTCTTGTAGATCCCTAGTGTATCCAAAGGACCTGAGAGATCACAGAGATTCTTCACCAAGTCCAGCAGCAAAGGAGGATGTCTTTTCAGTATCCGAAACAGCAGGAGGAGAAAACCCTGCAAACCATCACATTTCACACAGTTGAGTTCCTGATTGTGGTTGTCCCAGAAGGAATTATCCTTTGTCTTTTCTTCCTGTACAGCTTGTTCCAGCCTCCAGGAGATCTCATACCAGTCCCTGGCTAGATTCATCAGGAGTGAAAAGTAATAACACTTTGTAGCCCAATTCCGCCACTTCAGCTTATCGATGTCAGGTTGGAGCCCAACGCTGTTCAACCACAGGACCGCGTCGCAGAAGAAGTAGAGGGCACGGGCCAGGTGGGAGGCTGTAAGGCAGAAGCGAGGAACCACATCTGGCAGCTGGGTAGTTCTCCGGGCTGCTACCAAGGCGTGTACCGTGTTGCCCAGTCTGAACACTGCAAGAAACCCCACAAAGGTTAGCATGGCCTGCCCTTCACCACAGAGACGCTTGGCATGTCACTGTCCACATGTACTTTTAAAAAACATAGTGGGCTTTGGGCATTTGTATGCTTAAGTGTTTTCTTTTCACAGCAAGAGAAACTAGTATTAGCGAGGAAAGGCATGTAAACATCTCACTGCTGTCCTGCACCAGCCCAGCACCTACACACCAGTTTTGTCAATAGCCAGGACTTGCAGCTTTCTCCTGCTGCTCTGTTCTCAGCACCTGGGCTCTCTGGACCAATATCACCAACTGCTCTGAACGAGTCGGTGTCAGCAAAAAAGTGACACAAACAGAGCCTCCCATTTCAGTGTACGCTGCACTGGATTTCACCCAATTCTGCGGACAGGAGGTGTTACTGCACTAACCCCGTTGTAACCACGAGCTACAACTTCCCCAAGCTTCTGTGATACATGTGCTGAACACGATGAGACCCAAATCCCTCCTCAGCCATGAATTTGTCAGAGGTATATGTAGCTCCCTGCAAACAGGAACAGTATATTCCAGTTCAAGCTACAATGTATGGCAAGCATAGGTTCATCTGCTGCACAGTTTAGGTTTTGCCCCGTGAATGTTAATACAATATTATGCAAAATACTTTTCACAACCTGCTGCCCTGTCACAGTGACAGATGTTGGCAGCACCCAAGCTTAGTGGAACCACAAGAGTCCTGAATTTAGGCCTGATGTCTATTAGAGATTTGTTTAGAAGAAGCAAGAGAATTACGGTTATGCTGATAAACCAGCTGGCCTCTCTGCTAGAAATTACCGTACTCTGGAGCTAACTGTAATAATAAACCAAATCCACGGTAACACATTAAATTAGAATATTTGTCTCATACGTTGAAGTTGTTCCAGGATTAAGCAATTGGTAAATAGGCGTAAGATCAACTCAAAAGCAAGCAATACAACCACAGCAACAGCATACCCATAATGGATGCAACTGTGACACAGACTGAAGTGATGTATATGGTTAGACTACGAGAAAAGTATGGAAGGGTATATGATTTATTAGTGTATAAATGCTAAAGAAAATTAATATGCGAAGTAGGATATAAAAAGCCATATTGAAGGGCGGTCCTTCAGAGGTGATGTTATTGGGATGATGATCTATAACGTTAGGCTGGAAGGACTAATGAGAATGCAGTAAGCCAGCCCTGCATCGTAACTCTGTGGTCTGGCATTGAACGGAGATGGCAACTTGTTCTCTCAGTCACCAGCTGACTGTTAACTTATTTCTCTAGTTCTCCCAGTGATAATTCAGATTGCCTAATTGGAGAGGAGGATGACAAAGTAATAAAGGTCTATTTGGCCCTATCTAGCCTGTCAAGCCAAGGCAGGGACAAGGCCTATTGACAATTTTGTGGCTGTTCTAAAAGAGGTTTTGTGGCTCAAGGCGAGTTAACTACACACAAGGCCAGGAGCCGTTTTCCTGGAAGGAGCAAGTGAAGAAGCACTTATCCCTCTAGACACCAGGTACTTACTTTTCCGGCCAGAGCTCATGCTAGATTCCAACTGCTTGAGTCTCATTACCAGCTTCTCTTTATCAGCCTTACGCTCTATTAAATAGCTAAGCAACATGCATGTGTGCTGAGTGGCTCTGGAATGGAAAAAAAACGAGGAAAAAACGGTACAGAGGTGAACCGGGGCAATGCACGGGCAGGGCAGGCGCAGGGCAGCGTTCCCTCCCCAGCTCAAGCCCACCCCTCTCCCCCCCGCGCGGTGCCAGGGCGGGTCACACCGGGGAAGAGGCACAAGCTAGGC